>NW_004949371.1:9863-11119 GCF_000317375.1 Microtus ochrogaster | reverse complement strand
ATTATTATTGCTGTTGTTGTTGTTTAAGACAGGATTTCTCTGTGTAACAGTCTTAGATATCTTGGAAATAGCTCTTGTAGACCAGGCTGGCCTCAAATTCACAGAGATCCAACCTGCCTCTGTCTCCAGAATGCTTGGATTAAAGGCACCACCACCGCCCGACCCTTAAGGATTATTATATATTCTTTCTTTGTTCTGTACATTCAGTGTCTTTATTATTATATATTGTGGGGAATTTATTTCTGGTCTAGCTTATGCCGTGTCTGTAAGCTCCCTAAACCTTGTATCTTGATAGGCATCTCTTTTTTTAGGTTAGGGACATTTTCTTCTATTGTTTGGGTGAAAATATTTTCTGTGCCTTTGACTTGGGTTTATTGTCCTTCCTCTATTCCTATTATTCTTAATAGTGTCTCATATTTCTTGGATGCTTTTGCCTGGATTTTCTTAGACTGAATATTTTTCTTTGGCTGAGGTATCTGTTTCTTCTATCTTATCTTCAATGTTTGAGATTCTCTCTTCCACCTCTTCTATTCTGCTGGTGAGGTTTGTCTTTGAGATACCTGTTTCATTTTCCAAATCTTTCATTTCAAATTTTACCTCAGTTTGGTTTTTTTTTTTAGTTATCCCATTTCCACTTTTGTCTCTTGACCTGTTTTCTTAATTAATCCCACTATTTGTTTTCATAGATTTCATTAACAGATTCATTCATATTCTCTTTAAGATCCTTGAACATATTCATAATAGTTATTTTGAAGCCCTTGTCTTGTACTTCAGCTCTATTGCAATTCTCAGGGACAGTGTGGTAGAGTTGCAGGGTTCTAGTGGTGACACATTGTCCTGACTGTTATTGATTGTATTTTTATGCTGGCATATAGGCATTTGAATTATGGATGATTATAAATCTAGGTGTTGATATCATGGATATTATAATTTTGTTTCTGTTTGGCTGTCATAATCTAGGCATTCAAAACATTTTAAATTTAATCCATTCATTATATAGCATTATTTGAGCTAGAAGATATGTTGTGAATTCCAATTTATCTTCTCAGAAGTCGAAGAAATTTAGCATAAGCTATTTAGCTATTTTGTTTCATTATTGAGATTACATTTGTTTTATTTTCTTGCTTTGTTTTCAACTTTTGACTGCTCAATAAAATCAGAATTGCATTAACTTAAAAAATATGATTTGCTATAATTGAGAATTTATTCTGAAAGATGTTTATTTGCAGGGAGACTAAAAGAGCAAATTAATGTGA
>NW_004949371.1:6417-9763 GCF_000317375.1 Microtus ochrogaster | reverse complement strand
ATAACAGCAAGTCATTAAGAGTCAGTATAATACTGTGTTCTTTTACTTATTTAATTCCAACTTTATTAAAAAGAACCTTCAAATAAGAAAGTCATGCATCAAAATTAACCAGACCTAAAGACTGTACATCTCAACGAACATCTATGCAGTCAGATTAGCCATTCTGAAGCTGTAAAGCTTCACACTGGACTTTATACTTCAGTACCAACTATATTTCTCTGTACTTATCTACCACTAAAAAAACAACAAGCAATGATAGAGTTACAACTAGAAAAACAACTTAATAGAATAATATCATTAGATTGACCTCTATACCCTATGGCCTATCTAGCCACAATTTTTTTGTACTAATAAAAGTTCCAGGTATAGGTTGGACTTGTGGGCCTTAAATACAATCAGAAAACAGTTGTTTACTACCTTGACATTTGTACCACCATTGTACCAGTGGGCTTGTGTAGACAGGGTGGTTTTTTCTGTAGCTTGTCAAGTTCACAGCATGCCAAGACTGGTGATTTTATTTCTCCTCTAGTAGAGTGCACAGCTCATTCCAGTGCTATGAAATCTAACCATCAGGGATGAAGCTTCCATGTGTATACCAACTTGATTTCTCTATGTTATAAGTCAAATATGTGGTGTTTTCAGCAACAGGGTCTCACCATCATATTTTGAAGGTAACCAAGAATATGAGCAATAGCCTGTAATATTTGGGGTTCTGTGGAGTCTCACTTGTCAACAACCCCCAAAGGGGCAACACATTCTTGTCACTACACTTTTTATTTGTTATCCTGTGGTGTCTAGTAGGGGCATTTTTGTCCCATTGTAAGGTAAATTACACATTACATATATATGCATATACATATATGTGTGCGTGTGTGTATTTTAGAAGGTTCTACAGCTGTATGTTTTCATATGCTTTCTCTGAATGACTTAGCATTAATTATCCTTCCCTACTCTCCCTTACTACCTTCCCCTTACTCCCTTCTCCATTAAACCCATCCTGTACCATTAAGACCCTTTAGTCCTTTATACCACTTTATTATGTCTCCTCTCTCTTGATATCACCCTTACTAATATTATGATCTCTGGGGTATTCCAAAGAGAAATGCATATCTGAAGATTCAAGGCTAACATCCAAACGGAAGTAAACATAGAGTTTATCTTTTTGGGACTGGGTGGCTCTCTGAAATTCTGACGCAAATGTGGTGAAAATGGAACACTTATTCACTGATGGTGGGAATGAGGATTGGCACTCCCATTATGGAAATCAGTGTGGATGTTCCTCCAAAGCTAGAAATAAATCCACCATATGACACAGTTATCCGCTCTTCAGCACATATCACCTAAATACATTCTATGATAGAGATGGCTGCACATTCATGTTAATTTTTGCTTTATTCATAATATCCAGAAAATGGGAATAGTCATTTAGTAATCCCCTGTGCTATGACACCTTTTGATTAGCTTTCCACTTGATTTTGTATTTATGACTGCTTATTTTTTAAGACGGTCTCGTGTCTCAGTTTGTGCATCAACTGGATATGCAAAAGAAGAGAGCCCTGAACTTCTGATCCTCCTATCCTAGCTTCCCGAGTGCTGGAATTACAGGTGTATACCACCACACCCAGCTAGTCCATTGCTGGTGGGAGTATAAACTTGTACAGTCACTATAGAAATCAACATGGTGATTCCTCAGAAAGCCAGGAATTGGTTTACCTCAAGAGCCCCCATACCATTCCTGGGTATATACCCAAAGGAAGCTCCATCCTACCCCCTCGCTCAGCCATGTTCATTATTGCACTATTCATAACAACCAGAAACTGGAAACAACCTAGATGTCCCCCAACAGAAGAATGGATAAAGAAATTTTTGATATATTTACACAATGGAGTATTACTCAGCTGTTAAGAAATAAAATGTGAAACTTGTAGGCAAATGGGTGGAACTAGAAAAAAATCATCCTGAGTGAGGTAACCCAGACCCAGAAAGACAATATGGTGTGTATTTGCTTATATGTGGATGTTAGCCATTAAGTTAATGATAACCAGGCAACAGTCCATAGACCCAGAGAGGTGAGGTATAAAGAAAGAGTCTGGGGAGTAGACGTGGATCTTTTTAAAAAATAAAACTTTATTGACAAGTTTATGTATGTATATAATGTATTTTGGTCATATTCACTTTGAAGTCTCTTTTCTTTTTAAAATGTGTGTATGTGCGTTCCTCTACCTTATTCATTGAGTCTCGGTATGTCAGTCAAAGTCAGACTCTCGCCTATATGATAGTCTCCATAGCAACCTGTCATGGGGATCCCACGTCTTCCACTTGTGAGCTGCAATGAGCTACCATGCCTAACCTGCATTTCTGGGGTTCTGGAGTCTAAACTCTGACACTCATGCTCATACAGCAAGGACTTTAACAATGAGCAACCCCTTCCAGTTCTCTTCTGCCCTCTTCTCCAATGGATGACTTCTTCTTCCCAACATGTTCCCTTCCTTCTTTCAAGTCTTTCTCCCTTTCTTTTCTTTCCCCCTTTTCTTCTTCCTTCTTCTCCTCCTTCTAATTCTTCATAACTCACTGACTTTAGTTAGGGAATCTTACATGTGTACTGGTGTGAGACTGTTTTCTGGGTAATGGATAATTTACCTGTGGCTTAACCCCTGAGGAAAAATGATTCCCTTTCCATATTAGCCAGCAAGGGTCAAGAACTCTTCATTAATAAGGGGTGGTTCTTATCCTGAGTGAAGCGAAGTAACCCAGACTCAGAAAGACAAACACAATATGGTCTCACTCATAAGTGGATATTAGATGTAATGCAAAGGAAAACCAGACTACAGTCCACAGCTCCAGAGAAGCTAGGTAACATGGAAGACCCTAAGAGGAACACATGGATCACCGAGGGAAGGGGAAGTAGATGAGATCTCCTGGGTAAACTGAGGGTGAAGGGGAAAATAGAGAGGACAGAATGGGAGATGAGAACTTGAGGGAATGTGATGGTCAAGGAAGGAGAGTGACTAAGTGGCAGTGTAATGAAAGAGAGATCTTGACAGAGTCACTATGGGATTAAGGAGAAACTTGGTGCTAGGTAATTTCCCAAAAATACACAAGAATGGCCCCAGCTAAGACTCCTAGCAATAGTGAAGAGGGAGCCCTAATGGGCCCTCCCCTGTAATCAGATTGGTGAGTACCCCAACTGACATCATACAACCTTCATTCAGCAACTGATGGAACCAGATACAGAGATCCACAACCAAGCACCGGGAATCAAATTGAAGAGAGGGAGGAGGGAATATATGAGCAAGGGAGGTCAAGGTCATGAGGAGAAATCTACATGGACAGCTGAACCAAGCTC
>NW_004949371.1:2379-4492 GCF_000317375.1 Microtus ochrogaster | reverse complement strand
TTCCTTCTTCTCCTCCTTCTAATTCTTCATAACTCACTGACTTTAGTTAGGGAATCTTACATGTGTACTGGTGTGATACTGTTTTCTGGGTAATGGATAATTTACCTGTGGCTTAACCCCTGAGGAAAAATGATTCCCTTTCCATATTAGCCAGCAAGGGTCAAGAACTCTTCAATAATAAGGGGTGGTTCCTATCCTGAGTGAAGTGAAGTAACCCAGACTCAGAAAGACAAACACAGTATGTTCTCACTCATAAGTGGATATTAGATGTAAAGCAAAGGAAAACCACAATCCACAGCTCCAGAGAAGCTAGGTAACATGGAAGACCCTAAGAAGTAGATGAGATCTCCTGGGTAAACTGGGGGTGAGGGGGAAAATAGAGAGGACAGAATGAGAGATGAGAACTTGAGGGAAGGTGGTGGTCGAGGGGGGAGAATGACGAAGTGGGGAGATCTTGACAGACAGAGTCACTATGGGACTAAGGAGAAACCTGGTGCTAGGTAATTTCCCAAGAATACACAAGGCTGGCCCCAGCTAAGACTCGTAGCAATAGTGAAGAGGGAGCCCTAATGGGCCTTCCCCTGTAATCAAATTGGTGAGTACCCCAACTGACATCATACAACCTTCATTCAGCAACTGATGGAACCAGATGAAGAGATCTGTTGTAGGAGCTGCGGTGGGCTGCATTCTGCCACCCAGCTCCCAGCCACCGGCTAGCTTTACCAGAAATAATTACGCAGAAACTGTATTTTTTTAAACACTGCCTGGCCTGTTATCTGTAGCCTCTTATTGGCTAATTTTCACATCTCTATTAACCCATTTCTAATAATCTGTGTAGCACCATAAGATGATGTCTTACCAGGAAGGAATCTAGCCTACATCCGTCTGGGGTCGGAGAATCATGGCGACTGCCTGATCGGCTTCTTTTTCCCAGCATTCTGTTCTGTCTACTCCACCTACCTAATTTTCTGTCCTATTAAAGGGCCAAGGCAGTCTCTTTATTTAACCAATGAAATCAACACAAAACAAAAGACTCTATCACATCAGAGATCCACAACCAACACCAGGAATCAAATTTAAGAGAGGGAGGAGAGAATATAGGAGCAAGGGAAGTCAAGGTCATGAGTAGAAATCTACATGGACAGCTGAACCAAGCTTGCAAAAACTCAGGAACTCTAGACCAATAGCTGTGGGGCCTTCATGAGACCAAACTAGGCCTTCCATGTGTAGGAGACAGTGATGAAGCTTGGGTTATCTTGAGGTACCTGGCAGTAGAAACAGAATCTATCCCTGGTGCAGGAAGGTTCCAGTGCAGTTTCAGGCTGATTTATCCTATGTCTTATAATCAAACCATGTGGTGTCTTCAACAATAAAGTTATAAGTTATGTTTGTCAGCCAAGAGCAGGGGCAATATCCTGTACTGTTTTGGAGGTCTTTGGAGTTTTCCTAATAAAAAAGGCATAGGGAGGTACCCCATACTTGGCACTGGAATTTTCATTTCAAATCTTGTGTCTTCTGGGAACAATATAACACACACACCCCATCAAGTTAGAGTATATGTGTTCAAATGTCTTTAAAATATTTTTTAATTAGCTTACTAAGTAGTGGTTTCCATGATGATTTTCACACACCATTAATTTTTTTATTACTTAAAAATGTACCAATCCAAATTCTTACTCCTTCCCCTCCTCCCAGTCCCCTCCACAGACCCTTCCACCCCATCCCTTCAAACCTAAGGAAGTGCCATGCACCCCACACTGTGGAAGGTCCAAGGCCCTCCCTACTACATCTAGGTTGAGCAAGGTTTACATCTATAGGGAATAGGATCCCAAGACGGTGGTATATGCAGTAGAGACAAATCCGAATGTCACTATTAGTGGCTCCTCAGTCTGCCCAGCTGACAACCCCCTTCAGAGGGGCTTGGTTGTTCCCATGCTCCTTCACTCCCAGTGCTGTTGGAGCTGGTGAGCTGCCATTAGCTCAGGCAAACTGTCTCAGTGGATGAACCCCTCATGGTCTTGAATTCTTTGCTCATACTCTTACGCCTTTCACTCTTCAACTGGATCTAGGGAGCTCAGTCTAGAGCTCAAATGTGGGTCATTGCCTCTGTTCT
>NW_004949371.1:0-468 GCF_000317375.1 Microtus ochrogaster | reverse complement strand
ATGGTGTTCTATTTGAATCACAATGTGTTCTGATTCAATGAAACCATTGTCATCATATGTCTATTTCTTCTGCATTTGAAAGGTTCCCAATCAAATGCAATCATGCCTTTCCTAGAATACTTGATCCTCAATAAAATGTAAACATATAACAACTCATCTGGATTCCACAAACAGGCTGTGTTGCTTTAGCTATAACTTGTATTTTATATTTTGTCGTGATGATTAAGCATGCATTTGTGATGTATGTTTTCTGTTTTATTGTTGAAATTTCTACGTTGGTCTATAATGTCTCTGATTATTTTTATATTTCTTCATTAGTGTGGAGTTGATGCTCATTGTTTACTGGAATACACAATTGACTATATATAGAAAATGTTTCTTCCAAGCTGAGAAAAAACATATATCCTTTATGCTTTCAGTGTATTGAGGATGGAAAATACTTTAAAAACTTATCACTACCATCGAGTT
>NW_004949370.1:60467-61717 GCF_000317375.1 Microtus ochrogaster | reverse complement strand
TGTGCGTTTCTCACAAAAGCATTTCATGAAATTCATACACGTTTAAAAGAACGTGATTATCTATCAAAGTAAAGCTTCTACAGAGAACAGGAACACTGTTCTTACTTCTAACAATACTTTGACATATCTCAAACAATGGCTTCTCTTTTCAAAGAAACACGTGTGCGTTTCTCAAAAAAGCATTTCATGAAATTCATACACTTTCAAAAGAACATGAATATCTTTCAAGGTAAAGCTTCTACAGTGAAAAGGAACACTGTTTTCACTTCTAACGATACGTTGGCATATGTCAACCAAGCACTTCTCTTTTCAGAGAAACACATGTGCGTTTCTCACAATAGCATTTCATGAAATTCATACACTTTCAAAAGGACGTGATTATCTTTCAAAGTAAAGCTTCTACAGTAAAAAAAAAACACTGTTCCCACTTATAACAATAGTTTGATATATCTCAAACAAAGACTTCTCTTTTCAGAGGAACACATGTGTGTTTCTAACAAAAGCATTTCATGAAATTCATACACTTTCAAAAGAACGTGACTAACTTTCAAAGTACAGCTTCTACAGTGAAAAGGATCACTGGTCTCCCTTCTAACAATACTTTGACACATCCCAAACACTGGCTTTTCTTTTCAAAGAAACACTTGTGCATTTCTAAAAAAACCATTTCCTGAAATTTGTACACTTTATAAAAAATGTGATTGTCTTTCAAATTAAAGCTTCAACAGAGAAACGAACACTTCTCTCACTTTTAACAATAATTTTACACATTCAAAACAACTGATTCTCTTTTCAAAGAAACACGTGTGTTTCTCACAAAAGCATTTCAAGAAAATCACACACTTTACAAAAAACGTGATTATCTTTCAAAAGAAAGCTTCTACAGAGAACAGGAACACTGTTCTTAATTCTAAATATACTTTGACTTATCTAAAACAATGGCTTCTTTTTTCAGAAAAACACATGTGCGTTTCTCACAAAAGTATTTTATGAAATTCATACTATTTTCCAAGAAACGTGGTTATCTTTAAAGGTAAAGCTTCTCCATAGAAAAGCACACTTCTCTCATTTCTAACAATACTTTAACATTTCTGAGAGAACTGCTACTCTTTTCAGAGAAACACCTGTGCATTTCTCACCAAAGCATTTCATGAAATTCATACACTGTACAAAGAACTTGATTATCTTTTAAAGTAAAGCTTCTACAGTGAATAGGAACACTGCTGGCACTTCTAGGAATACTTTGACAT
>NW_004949370.1:51895-56401 GCF_000317375.1 Microtus ochrogaster | reverse complement strand
AATAATTTACTTTGAAAGATAATCACATTCTTTGAAAAGTCTATGAATTTCACAAAAGGCTTTTGTGAGAAACGCACATGTGTTTCTCTAAAAGATACGCCGTCATTTGACATAAGACAAAGTATAGTTAAAAATGAGAACAGTGTTCGTGTTCTATGTAGAAGCTTTCCTTTGAAAGATAATCACGTTCTTTGGAAAGTGTATGAGTTTCATAAAATGCTTTTGTGAGAAATGCACAAGTGTTTCTCTGAAAAGAGTAGCAGTCTTCTTGGAAATGTTAAAATATTGTTCGAAATGAGAGAAGTGTGCTTTTCTATGGAGAAGCTTTACCTTGAAAGATAATCACGTTCTTTGGAAAGTGTATCAATTTCATAAAATGCTTTTGTGAGAAACCCACATGTGTTTCTCTGAAAAGAGAACCAGTTGTTTTGAATGTGTAAACGTATTTTTAGAAGTGAGAGAAGTATTCTTTTCTATGTAGAATCTTTACTTTGAAAGATAATCACGTTGTTTTGAAAGTGTATGAATTTCATGGAATGCTTTTGTGAGAAACGCACATGTGATTCTCTGAAAAAGAAGCCATTGTTTGGGACATATGGGTATTGTTAGAAGTAAGAACAGTGTTCCAGTTCCCTGTAGAAGCTTTACATATAAAGATAATCATGTTCTTTTGAAAGTGTGTGAATTTCATGAAATGCTTTTTTGGAATCGAACATGTGTTTCTCTGAAAATAAAAGACATTGTTTGAGATATGTCAAAGTATTGTTAGAAGTGAGAACAGTGTTCCTATTCACTGTAGAAGTTTTACTTTAAAAGATAATCAAGGTTTTTGTAAAGTGTATGAATATCAAGAAATGCTTTTGTGAGAAACGCACATGTGTTTCACTGAAAAAAGAAGCCATTGTTTGGGAAATATGAATGTATTGTTAGAAGTGAGAAGAGTGTTCAAGTTCTCTGTAGAAGCTCTAATTTTAAATATAATCATGTTCTTTGAAAGTGTTTGAATTTGATGAAATACTTTTGTGGAATTGCACATGTGTTTCTCTGAAAAGAAAAGCCATTGTTTGAGATATGTCAAAGTATTGTTAGAATTGAAAACAGTGTTCCTATTCACTGTAGAAGGTTTCCTTTAAAAGATAATCTTGTCCTTTGTAAAGTGTATGAATTTCATGAAATGCTTTTGTGAGAAACGCACATGTGTTTCTCTGAAAAGAGAAGCAATTGTTTTGAATGTGTAAACTATTTTGAGAAGTGAGAAAAATGTTCTTTTCTTTGTAGAATCTTTACTTTGAAAGATAATCACTTTCTTTTGAAAACGTATGAATTTCATCAAATGTTTTTGTGAGAGTTTTTTTCTGAAAAAAATTACCTTTTTTTGGGAAATGTGAAATTATTGCTAAAAGTGATAAAAGTGTTCTTTTCTCTGTAGAATCTTTAGATTGAACGCTAATCACATTCTTTTGAAAGTGTATGATATTTATGAAGTGCTTTTGTGAGATACGCAAATGTATTTCTCTGAAAAAAGAAACAGTCTTTTCGGAAATGAGAACAATATTGTTAGGAGTGGGAGAACTGTTCTTTTCTCTATAAAATCTTTACATTGAAAGATAATCACGTTCTTTTGAAAGTATGTGAATTTCATAAAATGCTTTTTTGAGAAATGCACATGTGTTTCCTGAAAAGAGAAGCCATTGATTGAGATATGTCAAGGTATTGTAACATGCAAGAGCATTGCTTCTTTTCGCTGTAGAAGCTTTATTTTCAAAGTTAATAATGTTCTTTGTATAGTGTATGAGTTTCAAGTAATACTTTTATGAGAAACACACATGTGTTTTTTGGAAAAGAGAAGCCACAGTTACGAATATGTCAAAGTATTGTTAGAAGTTAGAACAGTGTTCCTTATCAATGTAAAAAAATACTTTGAAAGATAATCACGTTCTTTGAAAAGTGCATGAATTTCATGAAATGCTTTTGTGAGAAACGCACATGTGTTTCTCTGAAAAGAGAAGCAGTTGTTTTGAATAAGGAAAAGTATTTTTAGAAGTGACAGAAGTGTTCTTTCCTCTGTAGAAGCTTTCCTTTGAAAGATTATCACATTCTCTGGATAGTGTATGAATTTCATGTAATGCTTTTTTGAGAAACGCACATGTGTTTCTCTGAAAAGAAAAGCCATTGTTTGAGATAAGTCAAAGTAAAGTAGAAGTGAGAACAATGTTCATGTTCTCTGTAGAATATTTCCTTTGAAAGATAATCATGTTCTTTGGAATGTGTCTGAATTTCTTCAAATGCTTTTGTGAGAAATGCACATGTGATTCTCCGGAAAAGAGAAGCAGTTGTTTTGAATGTGTAAACGTATTTTTATAAGTGAGAGAAGTATTCTCTTTTCTGTAGAATCTTTACTTTGAAAGATAATCACGTTCTTTTTAAAGTTTATGAATTTCATGAAATGCTTTTGTGAGAAATGCACAAGTTTTTCTCTGAAAAAAAAGTGCCATTATTTGGGAAATGAGAAATTATTGCTAGAAGTGATAGAAGTGTTCCTTTCTCTGCAGAATCTTTACATTGAAAGCTAATCACGTTCTTTGGAAAGTGTATGATATTCATGAAATGCTTTGTGAGAAACGCAAATGTATTTCTCTGACAAGAGAAACCGTCTTTTGCAAAATGAGTACAGTATTGTTAGAAGTGAGAGAAATGTTCATCTCTCTATAGAAGCTTTTCTTTGATAGATAATAACGGTCTTTTTAAAGTATATGAATTTCATAAAATGCTTTTGTGAGAAACGCCCATGTGTTTCCTGAAAACAGAAGCCATTGATTGTGTTATATCAAGGTATTGTAAGATGCAAGAGCAGTGTTTCTTTTCTCTGTAGAAGCTTTAATTTGAAAGATAATCATGTTCTTTGTAAAGTGTATGAATTTCATGAAATACTTTTGTGAGAAACACACATGTGTTTCTTGGAAAAGACAAACCGCTGTTTGGAATACATCAAAGTATTGTTAGAAGTCAGAACAGTGTTCCTTATCACTGTAAAAAAATTTACTTTGAAACATAATCACGTTCTTTGATATGTGTATGAATTTCATGAAATGCTTCTGTGAGAAACGCACATGTGTTTCTCTGATAAGAGAAGCCATTGTTTGAGATATGTCAAACTATTGTTAGATTTGAGAACAGTGTTCCACTTCTCTGTAGAAGTTTTACTTTTAAAGATAATCATGTTCTTTTGAAAGTGTGTGAATGTCATTAAATGCTTTTGTGAGAAACACACATGTGTTTCTCTGAAAAGAGAAGCCATTGTTTGAGATAAGTCAAGTATAGATAGAAGTGAGAACAGTGTTCCTGTTCTCTGGAGAAGCTTTCCTTTGAAAGATAATCACGTTCTTTGGAAAGTGCATGAATTTCTTGAAATGCTTTTGTGAGAAATGCACAGGATTTTTTTTGAAAACAGATGCCATTGTTTGCTATATGTCAAAGAATTGTTAGTAGTGAGAACACTGTTCCTTTTCACTGTAGAAACTTTACTTTGAAAGATAATCACATTCTTTGTAAAGTGTATAAATTTAATGAAATTCTTTTGTGAGAAACGCAGAAGTGTTTCTCAGAAAAGAGTAGCAGTCTTCTTGGAAATGTTAAATTATAGTTAGAAATGAGAGAAGTGTGCTTTTCTATGGAGAAGCTTTACCTTGAAAGATAACCACTTTCCTTGGAAAATTGTATGAATTTCATGAAATGCTTTTGTGAGAAAGGCACCGTTGTTTCTCTGAAATGAGAAGCTGTTGTTTGAGATAATTCAAAGTATAATTAGAAGTGTGAACAGTGTTCCTGTTCTCTGTAGAAGCTTTCCTTTGAAAGATAATCATGTTCTTTGGAAAGTGTATAAATTCCTTGAAATGCTTTTGTGAGAAACCCACATGTGTTTCTCTGAAAAGATAAGCAGTTGTTTTAAATGTGTAAACGGATTTTTAGAGGTGAGGGAAGTGTTCTTTTCTCTGTAGAAGCTTTACATTGAAGAACAATCACGTTTTTTTGTTAAGTGTATGAATTTCATGAAAAGCTTTTGGTAGAAACACACATCTGTTTCTCTGAAAAGAAAAAGAGCCATTATTCTGGAAATGTGAAATTATTGCTAGAAGTGAGAGAAGTTTTCTTTTCTCTGTAGATTCTTTACTTTGAAGGATAATCACTTTCTTTTGAAAGTGTTTAGATTGCATGAAATGCTTTTGTGTCAAACTCACTTCTGTTTCTTTGAAAAGAAAAGCCTTTGTTGAGATATGTCAAAGTATTGCTTGAATTGAGAACAGTTTCGTTTTTACTGTAGAAGCTTTACTTTGAAAGATAATCACGTTCTTTTTTTAATTTTTTTGATTTTTTATTTATTTATTAAAGATATCCGTCTCTTTCCTGTTACCACCTCCCATTGTCCCCCTCCCCCAATCACGTCCCACTCCCTCCTCAGCCCACAGAGTAATCAGTGTTCCCTGCCCTGTGGGAAGTCCAAGGAAC
>NW_004949370.1:48242-49232 GCF_000317375.1 Microtus ochrogaster | reverse complement strand
GGTTGGGTCTTTTTGTGGTTTTGGTATCAGGGTAACTGTAGCTTAATAAAAGGAATTTGGCAATGGCTCTTCTGTTTCTATATTGTGAAATACATTAAAGAGTATAGGTATTATTCTGTCAAAGTATTTGTAGAAGCGAAAGCAGTGTTCCTTTTCTCTGTAGAAGCTTTTCTTTGAAAGATAATAACAATGTTTTAAAGTGTATGAATTTCATGAAATGCTTTTGTGAGAAACCCATATGTGTTTTTCTGAAAATAGAAGCCATTATTTGGGAAATATCTAAGTATTGTTTGTAGTGAAATCAGTGTTCCTTTTCCCTGTATATATCTGTATTTTGAAAGATAATCACGTTCTTTGTAAAGGTGTATGAATTTCAAGAAATGCTTTCGTGAGAAACGCACATGTGTTTCTTTGAAAAGAGAAGCCATTGTTTGAGATATTTCAAAGTATTGTTAGAAGTGAGAACAGTGTTCCTTTTCACTGTGGAACCTATACTATAAAAGATAATCACATTTTTTGATAGAGTATGAATTTCTAGCAATGCTTTTGTGAGAAATACCCACGTGTTTCTTTGAAAAGAGAGGCAATCGTTTTGGAAATGTAAAAGTATTGTTAGAAGTGAGAGAAGTGTCCTTTTCTCCTTAGAAGAACTACTTTGAAAGATAATCACGTTCTTTTGAAATTATATGAGTTACATGAAATTCTTTTGTGTGAAACGCACATGTGTTTCTCTGAAAAGAAAAGCCATTGTCTGAGATATGTCAAAGTATAGTTAGAAGTGAGAGCAGTGTTACCTATCTCTGTAGAAGCTGTATTTTTAAGATAATCACGTTCTTAGGAAAGTATATTAATTTCATGGAATGCTTTTGTGTGAGACTGTTGAAATAAGAGCGGCGGGGCTGCGTCCCCAGCACCCGGCCACTTGCATGGCTAGCTTTATACTCAAAATATTTACATGGAAACTGTATTCTTTTAAACATTGCCTGGCCC
>NW_004949370.1:42116-44277 GCF_000317375.1 Microtus ochrogaster | reverse complement strand
GGAAACTGTATTCTTTTAAACATTGCCTGGCCCCATTAGTTCCAGCCTCTTATTGGCTAGCTCTTACATATTAATCTAACCCATTTCTATTAATCTTTGTAGTCCGTGAGCTGGCTTAACAGGAAAGATCTTACCCTGCGTCTGTCTGGAGTGGGACAATCATGGCGACTCTCTGACTCAGCTTCTTTCTCCCAGCCCTCTGTTCTGTTTAATCCACCCACTTAAGGGTTGTTCTATCAAGGGGCCTAGGCAGTTTCTTTATTAATAAGAAATCACTCCCACATCATGAGACTCACATGTGTTTCTTTGAAAAGAGAAGCCACTGCTTGAAATATATCAAAGTATTGTTTGAAGGCAGAACAGTGTTCTTTTCCCTGTAGAATCTTTACTTTGAAAGATAATCATGTTCCTTGAAAATTGTATGAATTTCATGAGAAGCTGTTATTTGAGATATGTCAACCTATTTTTAGAAGTGAGAGAAGTGCTCTTGTATCTGTAGAAGCTTTACTTTGAATGATAATCATGTACTTTGGAAATTGCATGAATTTCATGAAATACTTTTGTCAGAAACGCAAATGTGTTTCTCTTTAAGAGAAGCCATGGTTTGAGATATGTCAAAGTACAGTTAGAAATGAGAGCAGTGTTCCTTTTCTCGTAGAAGCTTTAATTTTAAAAATAATCACGTTCTTTGTAAAGTGTATGAATTTCATAAAATGCTTTTGTGAGAAACGCACATTTGTTTCTCTGAAAAGAGAAGCCATTGTTTGGGATATGTCCAAGTATTTTTAGAAGTGAGAGCGGTGTTCCTTTTATCTCTAGAAGCTGTTCCTTGAATGATAATGACGTTTTAAGGAAAGTGTATGAATTTCATGAAATGCTTTTGTGAGAAACGCACATGTGTTTCTCAGAAAAGAGAAGCAGTTGTTTCAGGAAATGTCAACATATTGTTAGAAGTGAAAGAAGTGTTCTAGTCTCTGTAGAATCTTTACTTTGAAAAAGAAACACGTTTTTCTGAAAGTGTATGAATTTCATGAAATGCTTTTGTGAGAAACGCATTTGTGTTTCTCTGGAAAAAAGAGTCATCCTTTAAGATATATCAAATTATTGTTAGGAGTGAAAGCACTGTTCCTTTTCTCTGTAGAATCTGTACTTTGAAAGAGAATCACGTTTTTTGGAAAGTGTATGAATTTCATGAAATGCCTTTGTAAGACACTCACATATGTTTCTGTGAAATGTGAAGGCGTTGTTTAAGATATGTCAAAGTATTGTTAGGAGTGACAGAAGTGTTCCTTTTCTTTGTAAAAGCTTTACTTTGAAAAATAATGACGTTATTTATAAAGTGTATGAATTTCAGAAAATTCTTTAGGGAGAAATGCAAATCTTTTTCTGAGAAAAGAGAAGCAGTTGTTTGAGATATGTCAAAATATTGTTAGAAGTGAGAGCTGTGCTCCTTTTCACTGTGGAAGCTTTATTTTGAAAAATACTCATGTTCTTTGGAAAGTGTATGAATTTCGTGAAATTCTTTTGTGAGAAACACATATGTGTTTCTCTGAAGAGAGAAGCAGTCTTTTCTGATATATGAAATTATTCTTAGAAGTGAAAGCAGTGTTCCTTTTCTCTGTAGAAGCTTTGCTTTGAAAGATAATCACGTTATTAGTAAAGTGTATGAGTTTCAGAAAATATTTTAGTGAGAAACACACATTACTTTCTGTGAAAAGATAAGCCCTTGTTTGAGATATGTATTGTTAGAATTGAGAGCTGTGTTCCTTTTCACTTTGGAAGCTTTACTTTGAAAGACAGTCATGTCCTTTGTAAAGTGTATGAATTTCATGAAATGATTTTGTGAGAAAAGAACATGTGTTTCTTTGAAAAGTGAAGCCGTTGTTTGCCATATGTCAATGCATTTTTAGAAGTGAGATCAGTGTTCCTTTTCTGTGTAGAAGCTATACTTTGAAAGATAATCATGTTCTTTGGAAATTGTATGAATTTCTTAAACTGCTTTTGTGACAAACATACATGTGTTTCTCTCAAAAGAGAAGCTGTTATTTGGGATATTTCAAAATATTGTTACAATTGAAAGCAGTTTTCTTTTCTCTGTAGAAACTCTTCTTTGAAAGATAATGACAAGTGTATGAATTTCATCAAATGCTTTTTTGAGAAA
>NW_004949370.1:40403-41533 GCF_000317375.1 Microtus ochrogaster | reverse complement strand
AGTGTATGAATTTCATGGAGTGCTTTTGTGAGAAACACACATGTGTTTCTCTGAAAAGAAGTGTCATTGTTTGGAATGTGTCAAAGTATTGGTAGACGTGAGAACAGTGTTCCTGTTCTCTGTAGAAGCTTTACATTAAAAGATAATCACGTACTTTTGAAAGTGTATGAATTTAATGAAATATTTTTTTAATAAAAGCACATGTGTTTCTCAGAAAAGAGAAGCCTTTGTTTGCTATATTTCAAAGTATTTTTCGAAGTGAGAACAGTGTTCCTTTTCTCTGTAGAAGCTTTATTTGAAAGATAATCATGTTCTTTGTAAAGTGTATGAATTTCATGAAATGCTTGTGTAGGAAACACACGTGTGTTTCTCTAAAAAGAACAACCGTTGTTTGGGATATGTCCAAGTATTGTTACAAGTGAGAACCGTGTTCCTGTTCTCTGTAGAAGCTTTACTTTGAAAGATAATCACCTTCTTTTGAAGTGCATGAATTTCAGGAAATGCTTTTGCAAGAAATACACATGTGTTTCTCTGAAAGAGAAGCCTTTGTTTCAGATATGTCAAAGTATTGTTAATAGTGAGAGCAGTGTTCCTTTTCTCCATAGGATCTAATCTTTGAAAGATAATCACATTTTTGGAAAGTCTATAAATTTCAAGAAATGCTTTTGTGAGAAATGCACATGTATGTTTTGAAAAGTGAAGACATTGTTTGGGATATGTCAAAGTATTGATAGAAGTGAGACCAGTGTTCCTTTTATCTGTAGAAACTGTTTTTTGAAAGAAAATTATGTTCTTTGGAACATGTATGAATTTCTTGAAATGCTTTTGTGAGAAATACACATCTATTTCTCTGAAAAATGAAACAGTCTTTTCAGAAATGTGAAAAGTATTGTTAGAAGTAAGACCAGCGTTTCTTTTCTCTGTAGAAGCTTTACTATGTGGCGACAGATGCAAGCAGCAGGGACCGGCGGGGTTCAGTGCAGGGGCGACTCAAGCAGCGGGGACGGGCATGCAATAACAAGAGCAGATCGCCCCACTACAATTAAATCAAAGGGAATCCCTGAAGAGGGACCGGCGTGGTGGCAGACCCAATCGGTGGGGATGGGCACACAATAACAAGAGCAGATGGC
>NW_004949370.1:37270-38468 GCF_000317375.1 Microtus ochrogaster | reverse complement strand
TGACTTCAAACTAAAATCAATCAGAAGAGATCGAGATGGACACTTTATACTCATAACAGGAACAATTCATCAGGATGACGTCTCAATCCTGAATATAAAAGGACCACTTATGTAAAAGAAATATTTCTAGAACTCAAGGCAGACATCAAACCACACACACTAGTAGTAGGAGACTTCAACCCACTTCTCTCTCCAAGGGACAGGTCAATCAGACAGAAACCTAATAGGGAATTAAGAGAATTAGTGGACGTAATGAAGCAAATGGACTTAACAGACATCTATAGAACATTCCATCCAAATAGGAAAGAATATACCTTCTTCTCTGCAGCTCATGGAACCTTCTCAAAAATTGACCACATACTTGGAAACAAAGGAAACCTCCACACATACAAAAAATATCAGTGTCCACTTGTGTCTTATCTGATCACCATGGATTAAAGTTAGAAGGCAAGAACAATACTACCCACAGGCAGCCAACAAACTCATGAAAACTGAACTCAACTACTGAACCACACATGGGTCAAGGAAGAAATCAAGAAAGAAATTAATGTCTTCCTTGAATTTAATGAAAATAAAGAGACAACACACTCAAACCTATGGGATACGATGAGAGCAGTGCTAAGAGGAAAGTTCATAGCACTATGTGCCCACTTAAAGAAAACAGGGAATGCATACATTGGAGGGGACTTAACAACACACCTGAAAGCTCTAGAAAAAACAGAAGCAGACGTACCCAGGAGAAGTAGAAGACTGGAAATAATGAAACCGAGGGCTAAAATCAACAAAATAGAAATACAGAAAACAGTCCAAAGAATCAATGAAACAAAAAGTTGGTTCTTGGAGAAAAATCAACAAGATCGACAAACCCTACCCAAACTAATTAAACAACAGAGAGAGAACACACAAATAACTAAGGTCAGAAATGAAAAGGGGGACATAACCACAGACACAGAGGAAATTCAGAGAATGATTAGATCTTACTACAAAAGCCTGTATGCCAGAAAACTGGAAAAGACAAAAGAAATGGACATTTTTTAAATAAGTAAAATATAACAAAGCTAAACCAAGACCAGGTGAATGATCTAAGTAGACCTGTTAGTCGTGAAGAATTAGAAACAGTTATCAAAAAACTCCTAACGAAAAAAAGCCCAGGACCAGATGGTTTCAATGCAGGATTCTACCAGAACTTCCAAGAAGA
>NW_004949370.1:32419-33013 GCF_000317375.1 Microtus ochrogaster | reverse complement strand
AAAAAAGAACGTGATTATCTTTCAAAGTAAAGCTTCTATAGTAAAAACAAAACTGTTCTCAATTCAAGCAATACTTTGACATATCTCAAACAAAGGCTTCTCTTTTCATAGAAACAGATGTGCGTTTCTCACAAAAGCATTTCATGCAATCCATATACTATCAAAGGAACGTGATTATCTTTCAAAAAAAGATTCTACAGAGAAAAGAACACTTCACTCACTTCTAACAATAATTTCACATTTCCAGAATAACGGCTCTTTTTTTTTCAGAGAAACACATGTGTGTTTCTCAAAAACGCATTTTATGAAATCCATATACTTTCAAAAGACCGTTATTGTCTTTCAAAGTAAAGCTTCTGTGGGGTCGAAGTGGGGAGGGTTCTGGATGGAAGCTGGGTGGGCTAGGAAGAAAGAGGCAGTATGGACGCAGTAGAAGCCCTGCAGAGAGCCCAAGTATGCTAGGGGGCAACGGAACCTCTGAGCTCCCCATCCCAGGCTGGCGCCGAGGGGCCAGAAACTTACCCCAAGGCTAGGTCTCCTGGCGCAGAGAGATCAGGCCTCTGTGCTGGATGGGCAGGTCGCAAACAAGGCATC
>NW_004949370.1:18178-19237 GCF_000317375.1 Microtus ochrogaster | reverse complement strand
AAATGGGCCTAGGCAGTTTCTTTATTAACAAGAAATCATTCCCACATCATGTTCGTTTCTCACAAAAGCATTGCATGAAATTCATACACTTTCCAGACAATGTGATTATCTTTCAAAGGAAATCTTCTACAGAGGAAAGAACACTTCTGTCACTTCTAAAAATACTTTTCCACATTCAAAACAACTGCTTCTCTTTTCAGAGGAACACATGTGCGTTTCTCACATAAGCATTTTTATGAAATTCATACAGTTTCCAAAGAAAGTGGTTATCTTTCAAAGTAAAGGTTCTACAGTGAAAAGGAACAGTGTTCTCACTTCTAACAATCCCTTAACATATAGCAAACAATGGCTTCTCTTGTAGAGAAACATATGTGCATTTCTCACAAAAGCATTTCATGAAATTGATACACTTTCCCAAGAACGTGATTATCTTTCAAGGTAAAGCTTCTCCATAGAAAAGCACACTTCTCTCATTTCTAACAATACTTTACATTAACTAAAAAATTGCTACTCTTTTCAGAGAAACACATTTGCGTTTCTCACAAAAGCATTTCATGAAATTCATACACTTTCCAAAGAACGGGATTATCTTTCAAAGTAAAGCATCTACAGAGAAAAGAACACTTCTCTCACCTTTAAAAATACTTTTAAACTTTCAAAACAACTTCTTCTCTTTTCAGAGAAACACACTGCGTTTCTCACAAAAGTATTTTGTGAAATTCATACACTTTCTAAAGAATGTGATTACTTTTCAAAGTAAAGGATCTACAGTGAAAAGGAACAGTGTTCTCACTTCTAACTATTCTTTGACATATAGCAAACAATGGCTTCTCTTTTCAAAGAAACACATGTCCGTTTCTCACAAAAGCATTTCATGAAATTCATACACTTTACAAAGAACGTAATTGTTTTTCAAATAAAGTTTCTACAGAGAGAAGAACACTTTGCTAACTTCTAAAAATCCGTTTACACATTCAATACAACAGCTTCTCTTTTCTGAGAAACACATGTGGGTTTCTCACAAAAGCATTTTATGACATTCATACAATTTCCAAAGAA
>NW_004949370.1:17009-18078 GCF_000317375.1 Microtus ochrogaster | reverse complement strand
CGTTTCTCACAAAAGCATTTCATGAAATTCATACACTTTACAAAGAACGTAATTGTTTTTCAAATAAAGTTTCTACAGAGAGAAGAACACTTTGCTAACTTCTAAAAATCCGTTTACACATTCAATACAACAGCTTCTCTTTTCTGAGAAACACATGTGGGTTTCTCACAAAAGCATTTTATGACATTCATACAATTTCCAAAGAATGTGATTATCTTTCAAAGTATAGGTTCTACAGTGAAAAGGAACAGTGTTCTCACTTCTATTAATTCTTTGACATATAGCAAACAATGGCTTCTGTTTTCAAAGAAACATATATACGTTTCTCAAAAAAGCATTTCAAGAAATTCATACACTTTCCAAAGTACGTGATTATCTTTCAAAGGAAAGATTCTACAGAGAACTGGAACACTGTTCTCACTTCTGTCTATACTTTGACTTATGTCAAACAACAGCTTCTCTTTTCAGAGAAACACATGTCAGTTTCTAATAAAAGCATTTCATGAAATTCATAGAATTTTCAAAGGAACATGGTTATCTTTCAAGGTAAAGCTTCTCTGTAGAAAGCACACCTCTCTCATTTCTAACAATACTTTAACATTTTTGAGGAGACTGCTACTCTGTTCAGAGAAACACTTGTGCATTTCTCAGAAAAGCATTGCATGAATTTCATACACTGTACAAAGAACTTGATTATCTTTTTAAAGTAAATCTTCTACAGTGAATAGGAATACTGTTCTCACTTTTAATAATACTTTGACATATCTCAAACAATGGCTTTTCGTTTGAGAGAAACACATGTTCGATTCCACAATAGCATTTAATGAAATAAACACACTTTCAAAAGTACATGATTATCTTTAAAATAAAGCTTCTAGAGAGAACTTGAACACTGGTCTCACTTCTAAAGATACTCATATATCCCAAACAATGGCTTCTTTTTTCAGAGAAACACATGTGCGTTTCTCACAAAAGCATTTCATGAAATTCATTCACTTTCAAATTAACATGATTATCTTTAAAACTAAAATTTCTTCTGAGAACAGGAACACTGTTCTCAATTCAAACA
>NW_004949370.1:14747-16099 GCF_000317375.1 Microtus ochrogaster | reverse complement strand
CTTGTGCATTTCTCACAAAAACATTTCATGAAATTCATATGCTTTCAAAAGAACGTGATCATCTTTCAAAGTAAAGATTCTACACAGAAGAGAACGTTTTTCTCACTTCTCAAAATACGTTTACACATTCAAAACAATTGCTTATCTTTTAGAGAAACACATGTGCGTTTCTCACAAAAGCATTTCATGAAATTCATACACTTTAAAAAGGATACGATTATCTTCTAAAGGAAATTTTTACAGTGAATAGAAACACTGATCTCAATTTTAACAATACTATGACATATCTCAAACAATGGCTTTTCTTTTCAGAGAAACACATGTGCGATTCCGCAAAAGCATTTCATCAAATTCACACACTTTCAAAAGAACATGATTATCTTTAAAAGTAAAGCTTCTACAGAGAACATGAACACTCTTCTCACTTCTAACAATACATTCATATGTCCCAAACAATAGCTTCTTTTTTCAGAGAAACACATGTGCGTTTCTCACAAAAGCATTTCATGATATTCATACACTTTACAATAACCTTGATTATCTTTTAAAGTAAAACTTCTACAGTGATTAGGAACACTGTTCTCACTTCTAACAATACTTTGACATATCTCAAACAATGGCTTTTCATTTCAGAGAAACACATGTTTGATTCCAAAAAAGCATTTCATGAAATTCACACACTTTCATAAGAACATGATTATCTTTATATGTAAAGCTTCTACAGGGAACTGGAAAACTGTTCTCACTTCTAACGGTACTCATATGTCCCAAACAATGGCTTCTTTTTTCAGAGACTCACATGTGTGTTTCTCACAAAAGCATTTCATGAAATTCATGCACTTTCAAAAGAACGTGATTATCTTTCAAAGTAAAGATTCTACAGAGAAAAGAATACTTCTCTCACTTCTAAAAATACGTTTACACATTCAAAACAACTGCTTCACTTTTCAGAGAAACACATGTGGGTTTCTCACAAAAGCATTTCATGAAATTCATACACTTTCAAAGGACGTGATTATCTTTCAAGGTAAAGCTTCTCCATAGAAAAGCACACTTCTCTCATTTAGAACAATATTTTAACAATTCCAAGAAGACTGCTATTCTTTTCAGAGAAACACTTGTGCATTTCTCACAAAATCATTTTATGAAATTCATACACTTTCCAAAGAACGTGATTATCTTTCAAAGGAAAGCATCTACATATAACAGGAACACTGTTCTCATTTCTAACTATACTTTGTCTTATGTCGAATGACAGCTTATCTTTTAGAGAAAGACATGTGCGTTTCTCACAAAAGCCTTTCGTGAAATTCATACACTTTTCAAAGAATGTGATTATCTTTCAAAGTAAA
>NW_004949370.1:9820-13753 GCF_000317375.1 Microtus ochrogaster | reverse complement strand
TGAATTTCATAAAATTATTTTGTGAGAAAAGCACATGTGTTTCTCTGAAAATAACAGTCGTTGTTTTGGTTAAGGGAATGTATTGTTAGAAGTGAAAACAGGGTTCCTGTTCTCTGTAGAAGCTGTACTTTGAAAGATAATCACGTTCTTTGGAAAGTGTATGAATTTCATAAAATGCTTTTGTGAAAAATGCACATTTGTTCCGTGAAAAAAGAAGCAGTTGTTTTGAACGTCTAAAAGCATTGTTAGAAGTGAGAGAAGTGTTCTTTTCTCTGTAGAAGATTTATTTTGAAAGACAATCGCATTCTTTGTCAAGTGTATGAATTTCATGAAATGCTTTTGTGAGAAACGCACATGTGTTTCTTTGAAAAGAAGAGCCATGGTTTAGGATATGACAAAGTATTATTAGAAGTGAGAACAGAGTTCCTGTTCTCTATGGAAGCTGTACTTTTAAAGACAATCACGTTCTTTGGAAAGTGTATGAATTTCTTGAAATGCTTTTGTGAGAAAAGCAAATATGTTTCTCTCAAAATAGAGGCAGTCTTTTCAAAAATATGAAAGTATTGTTAGAAATGAGAATAGTTTGCTTTTCTCTGGAGAAGCTTTAATTTGAAATATAATCACGTTCTTTGGAAAGTGTATGAATTTCATGAAATGCTTTTGTGAGAAACACACATGTGTTTCTTTGAAAAGAGATGCCATTGTTTGCTTTATGTCAAAGAATTGTTAGAAGTGAGAAAACTGTTCCTTTTCACTGTGGAACCTCTAGTTTGAAAGAAAATCGCATTCTTTGGAAAGTGTATGAATTTCATAAAATGCTTTTGTGAGAAACGCACATGTGTTTCTCTGAAAAGAGAAACAGTTGTTTTGAATGTGTAAACCAATTTTTAGAAGTGAGAGAAGTGTCCTTTTCTCTGTATAATCTTTTTTTGAAAGATAATCAAGTACTTTGAAAGTGTATGGATTTCATGAAATGCTTTTGTGAGAAACACACATCTGTTTCTTTGAAAAGAGAAGCCTTTGTTTGAGATATGTCAAAGTATTGCTAGAAGTGACAACAGTGTTCGATTTTAATGTAGAACCTTTAAGATAATCATGTTCTTTGGAAAGTGTATCATATTCATGAAGTGCTTTTGTGAGAAACGCAAATGTATTTCTCTGAAAAGAGAAGCAGTCTTTTCGGAAATGTGAAAAGTATTGTTAGAAGTACAAGAAGTGTTCTTTTCTCTGTAGAAGCTTTACTTTGGAAGATAATCACATTCTTTGTAAAGTGTATGAATTTTCTTAAAAAGCTTTTGTTAGAAACGCACATGTGTTTCCCTGAAAAGAGAAGCCATTGATAGTCATATTTCAAGGTATTGTAAGGTGCGAAGCAGGGTTCCTTTATTTGTAGAAGCTTTTCTTTGAAAGATAATCATGTTCTTTGTAATGTGTATGAATTTCATGAAATACTTTTGTGAGAACCACACATGTGTTTCTCTGAAAAAAGAAGCCATTGTTTGAGATAAGTCAAAGTATAGTTAGAAGTGAGACCAGTGTCCCTGTTCTCTGTAGAAGCTTTCCTTTGAAAGATAATCTTGTTCTTTGGAAAGTGTATGCATTTCTTGAAATGCTTTCGTGAGAAACTCACATGTGATTCTTTGAAAAAAATAAAGAGCCATTATTTGGGAAATGTGAAATGTATTGCTAGAAGTGAGAGAAGTGTTCTTTTCCTCTAGAAACTTTACTTTGAAAGATAATCACATTCTTTTGTAAGAGTATGGATTTCATGAAATGCTTTTGTGTTAAAAGTATATCTGTTTCTTTGAAAAGAGAAGCCTTTGTTTGAGATATGTCAAAGTATTGGTAGAAATAAGAACAGTGTTCCTGTTCTCTGTAGAAGCTTTACTTTGAAAGATAATCACATTCTTTTGATAGTGTATGATATTCATGAAATGCTTTTTTGAGAAATGCAAATGTATTTCTCTGAAAAGAGAAGCAGTCTTTTCGGAAATGTGAAAAGTATTGTTAGAAGTGAGAGAAGTGTCTTTTCTCTGTAGAAATTTTACTTTGAAAAATGATCACGTTCTTTTGAAAATATTTGAATTTCATACAATACTTTTGTGAGAAATGCACTTGTGTTTCCCTGAAAAGAAAAGCCATTGATTGAGATATGTCAAGGTATTGTAAGATGCGAGCACAGTGTTTCTTTTCTCTGTAGAAGCTTTACTTTGAAAGATAATCATGTTCTTTAAACTGTATGAATTTCATGAAATACTTTTGTGAGAAACACAGATATGTTTCTTGGAAAAGGTAAGTCGTTGTTTGGAATATGTTACAGTATTGTTGGAAGTCAGAGCATTGTTCCTTTTCACTGTAAATAATTCACTTTGAAAGATAATCACATTCTTTGTAAAATGTATGAATTTCATGAAATGCTTTTGTGAAGAAAGGACATGTAACCAAAGTGATTGAACCAACCCAACAGGAATGTTATGTCTCTATCCATTGCAGGGACTTTATTATCAGTCTATGATTTCTTTCTACTAATGTTAGTCAGCCATCTGAACCTGATAAGAGATGAGAGTTCCCAAACATTTCTGGTATCTCTATCTTGTTATGAGAATGAAACTGCTAACAGGCCCAGACATTTGAGTCTGCATGCCATCAAGCTTTGGTTTTTAGACCCTCAGATAGCTGAGAGATGCTTGTCATGTAGATGAGTATTGTGTAACTAACCTTCTTTCTCTGCCATCACACATCATGTTGTCAAATGAGTTAATTGAATAAATGGCAGTGAGCTTGCCAAAACTGGAGAAATTGTCCCTGACGTTGAATGCAGTTTTAAGTGTAATTTAATTGAAATAGCCCCCAAACTTCTAGCCACCACTTCCCTTCCTGTAAAATGCATTAAAATCTTAAGAAATAGAAGTAGATTCCTCTGTGTGTGTTACAACTAGAGCAAGATAAATTCAGAAGTTCCTAAGGCACTTTGATTTCAATGTGATCTTTCAGAGAACACACCCATGAAGTCAGCAGAGAAATGTAAATTCTTTTGTAAAAACCTATTCTATTTCAACCTATGATTTTGCTCAAATTTTTTATTTGTTCCCTTCAGCTGGATTATTTGGATTGGTGAGGAAAGCATGTCAAATATAAGCTTGCCTGGCTTGTTTTGAGACCTAAGTTATATTATGTGCTCACCAGAAATCCGTATCTGTTAATTCAAGGTAAAACTCTATTATTAAGGATGAGGAATAAGATCAGATAAGCATGACTGCATTATCTTGAACTTTGAAAGGTGTTTGGTCTTTGATACACTGGTTTCATATGCATTGGGCTGTCAGTGAGTCTTGTCTGATAGACAAGATGAAGGAAAACTGTATTTGTTTTTCATTCTAATTTGACAAAAGACCAGAATTAATTTTTCTAGTGCTATAGCTTGAACACATGTGTTTTCCTGAAAAGTTAATCTCAAGTGAGACAATATTCAGAGGTAGGGCCCTTAGGATGCGATCAGGTCAGGAATATTCCACTCCCTAGAAATTAGTTTATAAAAGGGCTTGAAGGAGCAAATGCTTGTCCTTTGTCTTTCTGCCACGCGAAGGTACAGAGAAAGTACCAATGAGGATCAGTTTGAACTGAGCTCTGAAGTTGCCTCAGACATCCCACTCTTCAAAGACAGAAGAGATAAGCTATCACCCACAATTACACATTCTAAAGTATTTTGTAGCAGCAACACAGATGTTAACTTCATCCTTAGCAATAATTAGTGAACCTAGAGAAGCTAAATAAGGAGAACCCAAAGAAAAACATATAGGCATCCTCCTGAATATTAACCTTCATCAGGTGATGAAAGGAGACAGAGACAGAGACCCACATTGGAGCACAGGACTGAAATCTCAAGGTCCAAATCAGGAGCAGAAGGAGAGGGATCACAAGCAAGGAACTCAG
>NW_004949370.1:7301-8998 GCF_000317375.1 Microtus ochrogaster | reverse complement strand
CTGTAGAAGCTTTGGAAAGTGTGAATTTCATAAAATTAATTCGTGAGAAACTCACATGAATTTCTCTGAAAATAAGAGTCGTTGTTTGGATAAGTGAAAGTATTGTTAGAAGTGACAACAGTGTTCCAGTTCTCTGTAGAAGCTGTACTTTAAAAGACAATCACGTTCTTTGGAACGTGTATGAATTTCATAAAATGCTTTTGTGAGAAACAGACATGTGTTTCTCTGAAAAACGAAGCCATCGTTTGAGATATGTCAAAATACTATTAGAAGTGAGAGCAGTGTTCCTTTTCTCTGTAGAAGCTTTACTTTGAAAGATAATAACGTTCTTTGTAAAGTGTATGAATTTCATGAAATGCTTTTATGAGAAACGCACATGTTTTTCTCTGAAAAGAGAAGCCATTGTTTGAGATATGTCAAACTATTGTAAAAAGTATAAGCAGTGTTCCTTTTCTCTATAGAAGCTCTACTTTGAAAGATAATCACACTCTTTGTAAAGTGTGTGAATTTCATGAAATACTTTTTTGAGAAACACACGTGTTACTTAGAAAAGAGAAGCTGTTGTTTGGAATATGTCAAAGTATTGTTAGAAGTGAGAACACTGTTCCTTTTCACTGTAGAACCTTTACTTTGAAAGATAATCACATTCTTTGTAAAGTGTATGAATTTCATGAAATGCTTTTGTGAGAAATGCATATGTGTTTCTCTGAAAAGCAGAGCTGCAGTTTGAGATATGTCAATTTTGTTAGAAGTGAGAACAATGTTCATTTTCACTGTAGAAGCTTTGATTTGAAATAATCACTTTCTTTTGATAGTGTATGAATTTCTTCTTTTTAAATTTATTTATTTATTAAGGATTTCTGCCTCCTCCCCGCCACCGCTTCCCATTTCCCTCCCTCTCCCCCAATCAAATCCCTCTCCTTCATTATGTCGAAGAGCAATCAGGGTTCCGTGACCTGTGGGAAGTCAAAGGCCCTCCCACCTCCATCCAGGTCTTGGGAGGGAGCATCCAAACTACCTAGGCTAGCCCAAAGCCAGTATGTGCAGTAGAATCAAAAACCCATTGCCATTGTTCTTGAGTTCTCAGTAGTCCTCATTGTCGGCTATGTTTAGCAAGTCCAGTTTTATCCCATGCTTTTTCAGACGCTGGCCAGCTGACCTTGGTGAATTCCCAATAGAACATCCCCATTGTCTCAGTGTGTGGTTGTACACCTCATGGTCCTGAGTTCCTTGCTTGTGCTCCCTCTCCTTCTGCTCCTGATTTGGAGCTTCAGATTTCTGTCAGGTGCTCCAATGTGGGTCTCTGTCTCTGTCACCTTTTATTGCCTGATGAAGGTTACTATGCTTTTTTGAGAAATTCACATCTGTTTCTATGAAAAGAGAAGCCGTTGTTTGAGATATGTCAAAGTATTGCTAGAAGTGAGAACAGTGTTCCTTTTCACGGTAGAACTTTAACTTTGAAAGAAAATCACATATTTTGGAAAGTGTATGAATTTCATGAAATGCTTTTGTGAGAACCGCACATATGTTTCTCTGAAAAGAGACACCATTGTTTGAGATATATCAAAGTATTGTTTGAAGTTAACGCAGTGTTATTTTCTCCTTAGAAGCTGTACTTTGAAAGATAATCACGTTGTTTTTAAAGTGTGTGAATTTTATGAAATGCCTTTGTGCGAAACGCACATGTGTTTCTCTGA
>NW_004949370.1:1160-3186 GCF_000317375.1 Microtus ochrogaster | reverse complement strand
GAATTTTATCAGAACTTCCAAGAAGAGCTAATACCTATACTAGTGTTTCTGTTTTCTGTAGAAGATGTAAACTGAAAGATAATCATGTTCTTTTGAATGTGTTTGAATTTTTTGAAATGTTTTTGTGAGAAACGCACATGTGTTTCTGTGAAAAGAGAAGTCTTTGTTTGAGATATGTCAAAGTATGTTTAGAAGTGAAAGCAGTGTTCCTTCTCTCTGTAGAAGCTTTACTTTGAAACATAACCACATTCTTTTTAAAGTGTATTAATTTCATGAAATGCTTTTTTGAGAAACACATATGTGTTTCTCTGAAAAGAGAAGCCATTGTTTGGTATATGTCCAAGTATTTTTAGAAGTGAGAACATTGTACCGTTTCACTGCAGAAGCTTTACTTTGAAAGATAATCATGGTCATTTGAAAATGTATGAATTTCATGATATGCTTTTGAGAAAAACACACATGTGCTTCTCTGACAAGAACAGCCCTTCTTTGGGATGTGTCAAAGTATTGTTAGACGAGGGAACAGTGTTCCTTTTTACTGTAGGTGTTTTACTTTGAAAGATAATCACGTTCTTAGGAAAATGTAGGAATTTAATGAAATCTTTTCTTGAGAAACGCATATGTGTTTTTGTGAAAAGAGAAGTCTTTGAGATATGTCAAAGTATTGTGAGAAGTGAGAACAGTGTTACTTTTCTTTGTAGAAGTTTTACTTTGAAAGAAAGTCATGTTCTTTTGAAATTGTATGAATTTCATGAAATTTTTAGTGAGAAACCCACATGCATTTCTCTGAAAACAGAAGCAGTCTTTTCAGAAATGTGAAAAGTATTGTTAGAAGTGAGAGATGTGTTCTTTTCTCTGTAGACACTTTACTTTGAAAGATTATCACTTTCTTCTGAAAGTGTATGAATTTCATGAAATTCTTTTGTGAGAAATGCACATGTGTTTCTCTAAAAAAAGAGCACTTCTTTGGGATATTTCAAAGTATTCTTAGAAGTGGTAACAGTGTTGCTTTTTAATGTAGAAGTTTTGCTTTGAAAGATAATCACTTTCTTTTTAATGTGTATCAATTTCATGAAGTGCTTTTGTGAGAAATGCACATGTGCAACCCTACAAATAGCAGCCATTGTTTGAGGTAAGTCACAGTATTATTAGAAGTGAATGCAGTGTTCCTTTTCTCTGTAGAAGCTTTATTTGAAAGATAATTACATTCTTTTGAAAGCTATGAATTGCATGAAATGTTTTTTCTAGAAATGCACATGTTTTTCTCTGAAAATAGAAGCTGTTGTTTGAGATATGTCAAAGTATTGCTAGAAGTGAGATTAGTGTTCCTGTTCTCTGTAGAAGTTTTACTTTGAAAGATCATCACCTTCTTTTGAAAGTGTATGAATTTCATGAAATGCTTTTGTGAGAAACGCACAAGTGTTTCTCTGAAAAGAAGAGCCATTGTTTGGGACATGTCCAAGTATTTTTAGAAGTGAGAGAAGTGATCTTTTATCTGTAGAAGCTTTACTTTTCTTGAAATGCTTTTGTGAGAAACCCACATGTATTACTCTGAAAAGAGAAGCAGTCTTTTCAGAAATGTGAAAAGGATTGTTAGAAGTAAGAGAAGTGTTCTGTTTTCTGAAGCAGCTTTATTTTGAAAGATAATGACATTCTTTTGAAAGTGTATAAATTTTGTGAAATGCTTTTGTGAAAATCACACATTTGTTTCTCTGAAAAGAGAAGCCATTGTTTGAGATATCTCAAAGTATTGTTAGAGGTGAGACCAGTGTTCCTTTTCACTGTAGAAGCTTTACTTTTAAAGATAATCACATCCTTTTGAAAGTGTATGAATTTCATAAAATGCTTTTGTCAGAAACGCACATGTGTTTCTATTAAAAGAAGAGCCCTTATTTTTGATAGGCCAAAGTATTGTTAGAAATGAGATCAGTGTTAATGTTCTCTGAAGAAGGTTTACTTTGAAAGATAATCATGTTCTTTTGAAACTGTATGAATTTCATGAAATACTTTTGTTAGAAACACACAT
>NW_004949370.1:0-740 GCF_000317375.1 Microtus ochrogaster | reverse complement strand
ATTTCATGAAATGCTTTTGTTTGAAACACACATGTGTTTCTTTGAAAAGAGAAGTCTTTGTATGACATATGTCAAAGTATTGGTAGAATTGAGTACAGTATTTGTTTTCACTGTAGAAGCTTTACTTTGAAAGGTAATCACATTCTTTGAAAGTCTATGAATTTAATGAAATGCTTCTCTGAGAAACGTACATGTGTTTCTCTGAAAAGAATAGCCCTTGTTTGCGATATGTCAAACTATTACTAGAAGTCAGATCAGCGTTCCTGTTCTCCATAGAAGCTTTACTTTGAAAAATTATAACATTCTTTTGAAAGTGTATGATGTTCATGAAATGCTTTTGAAGAGAATATCACATGTTTTTCTTTCAAAAGATAAGCTGTTGTTGGCTATATGTAAAAGTATTTTTAGAAATGGTAACAGTGTTCCTTTTTACTGTAGTAGTTTTACTTTGAAAGATTATCACGTTCTTTTGAAAATGTATTGAAGGCGTAAGTCACAAACAATTCCACAGCAGTTTGGAATTATGATTAATAGGATGGTATTTATTTAAAGGGGGAAAACTTACAGATCACACTCAGCCCTCTGCGCAACCAGGAATGGAGTCTAGTCTCCGGCGGAGCAGGAAGTGAAGAGAGAGAGGAGAGTGCAGTGGCTACTTTTTTAAAGGGAGAGAGACCACGCCCCAATGGGTTGGTATCTCAGCGGCTATAGGCTGGAGGAGCGGAAGGACCTCCTGCAAC
>NW_004949369.1:60861-62205 GCF_000317375.1 Microtus ochrogaster | reverse complement strand
TCTTTTTTTTTGGTTTTTCGAGAAATCTTTCATAAGTATAGGCTCTCGTTTATATTCTGCATATCCTTATGAGTAGTTAGTGTTTGCTGGCTTTTCAAATCAAGTAACAGGATAGATCATGACAGGGTAAGTAGCTACAATAGCTACAATCTTTAGCATGGCATCTCTGACTCTGACTCTGATAGGTACTGAAGGTAGTCTAATCCCTTCTGTATGTGCCCCAACTACTTGTTTATCGATTTTAACATCTTAGGCTTACAATCTATTTATCACTGTTTTTGTACAGTGTATACTTCCTGATTTGTAAATGATTCTATCAATTTCATTAGATCCGTCATCCTCTTGTTCTTTCTTGTCATCCACATATGATTCTCTTGATTTCATTCTTTTCACTAATGCTACCTTCTTATCCTTGGAAATTGCCTGGATGGCTTGAAAATTGCCTTTCAAAAGCAATGTTCTAACTGCTAAACTATCATAATCCTTTGAAAGAATTTTGTCTGTTAATAGTTCCTTTCCACGTTCTATGGAGTGAATGCTTGTCAAATTATGATTATTATTTTCAATCAAATGAATCCTTTTGGATTCATTTCCATTCTGTAAAGTTTGTAACATTTCCATAAGTTTCTCATTCATAGCTCTATTTTCAAAACATTTTTTATAGATAAAATATGAATTTCCAAGCTAATAGCAACTCTGACTAAGAATGTATATGTCCCTGGTGGGTCACATATGTCTTCTAAAATTCCATCCACAGTAGAAACAAAATCATTTTTAAATTCCTCTATGGTGATAATATCCTTCATTTTCTTGGGAGTGATTTACAAATTGTAAACTTATTTACTTATTTATTTAACAGTCAATCTTATATCTAGTTATCAAATAACTTACCTCCAATAAAATCCTCCAAAAATTGTCACAGATGTAATACTCATGATTGACCAGAAGGTGGAGATGGTGTTCAGGAGGAAGCGGTAGAGAGTTTATGGTGTACTATCAATGTTGGCCAGCTGGTTGTACCACCCCAGCAGTTCCAGGGACGCTTGTTTCCAATATTGGCTAACCTGTAATTTCTTACACAAAACTAAACAAACAACAATGATTTTTTTTTTTTTAGAGAGAGAGAGAGAGAGAAGCAAAGAGCGTCTGAAAGTTCCTGGTAGACAGACACAACAAGGAGGCCCCGTGTGCAGCACAGAACTGAGGCAGGCTGGGCCAGTAACTGGCTTCTGGGCACACAACATCTGGCCTAGAGCAGCATGAGGAAGCAGGTGGGGAGCTTTAGCAGTGGCATTTGCAGCAGCTTGACCAGAGTGGTCCATTAGATCAAGTAAACACATGGTG
>NW_004949369.1:25042-60306 GCF_000317375.1 Microtus ochrogaster | reverse complement strand
ACACCTTAAGAAAGTTTGCTCCAGCAGGAAATGACATTGTCACTATGACTGCTAGTGAGTCCACAGGATTCGACCATCTCACATCTCTAGCCTCGAGCTTGTGGGAAATACCCTATCAGTCAAAACCTAACCTGATCCTGTCTTCAACTGTGCTTCCTCATGGTGCCTCAGCTTCTTGAACATTGTCATAGCTATCCTCAACATGGTTCATGAGCAGGAGTGCAACACTCCTAGTGACCCACTACAAAGCTTTTGACCCAAAGACACATCATCCTAGGAAACCTTTCTGTTTGGTTGTGCTGGTTACAGGAATTGTTGCTAGCCGAGAGGTGGTAGCACATGCATTTAATCCCACTGCTAGGGAGACAGAGACACATGGATGTTTATGAGTTCATGGCCAGCTTGATCTACACAGTTAGCTTCAAGACAGCCATGGCTACACACGAACAAAAGAAAACTATCAAAATATATTACTGGAAGTACTGTGAGTCACAACTTCACTATTTACTAAATAACAGGTTATTGCCTACACAGCTGTATAATCATACAGTTCATCTTGATGTGCCTAATAAAGGGATTTTTTTCTTTTCTTTTCCTTGTTTTGTCTTGCAATTGTTCTCCTTGATTGTCTTGTTTACAAATGGTGTACAGAATGCTTCCTGAAGAACACAAAAGAACCTGCACTTAGGCTCATGGCTGCAGAAAAATATACAAGTCCAGGCCAGTGGCAGTAAGGATTGAAGAATTTTTGTTGTAAACTCAAATAGATGATACTGAAGAATAGGGGACATCATGAAGAATCAAAATTTCGAACTCAGATTATTTGGGAAGTGAAAAGAGCTCAAGTGTTTAAGTCTGATATTCTCTCTAGAATGAACTATGTATCATGATCTATTCTTCCCATCAAGACCCACATTCTAAAGATTCCATGGCTTTCCTGCCAGTCCTATCATCAAGGACATAATAGTGGAAAATATGAGATGCTTTGGTAGATATTTGCTATCCACAATTTATGAATAAAGATGAAAATCATAGAACTGGGAAGAACAAACAAGAAGTGAAATTAACTAGGTAAACATTGAGCATGAGATGGATTAATAGACCTGTACAATAGGGCAGTGACTATAATGAGAAGTGGTTCAAGTTTCCGGGATTAAGGAAGAGGGTCATTCATTATTTTTATAATGATTTAAAGTACTTGAAAGTTGAGCATATAGGCTTCCATTGTTGTTTGTGATGGAGAAGACAAGCATTCTAAACACACACACACACACACACACACACACATATATATATATACTGTAGAAGATACAGGGCAGGAGCAGAAGTGATACCTGCTCTATTTTTGAGATTACTGAAGATAAAGAGGTTCAAGGCTGTAGTTCTAGAAAGAGTTATAGAAGAAATGCTCCTGGGAGAAGACAGGATAGAGTGTACACACAGACTAAGAGTCAGCAGAATTGTGGCAGTATTTCCATGAGTAATTGCTCAGAGGATAGTATGTGTTGAACCATTTATTCCATGGGAAACTGATTCTTTTGGACAGGAAGCTAGCTAAATTGTAGTTGTTAAGTTATTTGGTAAAGCACCTCCTCTGAATACAGGTCTGTCTCTGCTTGGCCACTGAGGTCTGGGGCCTGGCATCAATGTTCTAGTTTGTGTCATAGGTGAGTTATCATGGATAGCAACCTAAACTTTTAATTTTCCTGCTAGAAAACGGTTATTTGTATATCAGTATCACAGTGAGACAGTCTATTTCAAACAGTCACTACACTGTATGAAAAATTTTAACACTATATTGTTTTTTGTATACCCTTAGCCAAACTTAATAGAAAATATTTCATTAAAGTACCCAGAGTTGAGACAATGGGGATGTTCTATCGGAAACTCACCAAGGCCAGCTGGCCTGGGTCTGAAAAAACCTGGGATAAAACCGGACTCGCTGAACATAGCGGACAATGAGCACTACTGAGAACTCAAGAACAATGGCAGTGGGTTTTTGATCCTACTGCACGCACTGGCTTTGTGGGAGCCTAGGCAGCTTGGATGCTCACCTTACTAGACCTGGATGGAGGTGGGTGGTCCTTGGACTTCCCACAGAGCAGGGAACTCTGATAGCTCTATGGGCTGACAAGGGAGGGAAACTTGATTGGGGGAGGGGGAGGGAAATGGGAGGTGGTGGTGGGGAAGAGACAGAAATCTTTAATAAATAAATAAACGGAAAAAAATAAAGTGGGACCAGCCAGCTAATTGCACAAGCTAATAAATAAATAAATAAATAAATAAAGTACCCAGAGTTTCAGCATGGGGAAAAATTGACCAAGGAAGGAAGGTCTGGTAAGAATCCATGTTGGAAAGTGTATTCTGGGGTATCAATAGATGTAGTGCAAATACTGTCAAAAAGACTTCTTGTTCTGTGAGATAAGGTACAGAAGAAAAAGGTGTTCAGAACCTCATATAGTAAAAAAAAAAATGTGATGATATCTTCTTTGATTATGCATATGAAAGTGGAAACTATGTTTACAATTTTCTGTTCAGCACAGGATTGAAAGACCCCCAGTAACTCACGAGAGACCGTCCTTGCTGCAATCACACGAGGTTTATTTGACAGGACAAGAACCAGTGCACTGGGGCCGAGACTCATAACCCACGCAGGGGAGGAGTTCGACCCCAAGTAGCTGGGAGAAGGGGTATTTTAAGGGAAGAAATCACAACCCAGTAATGCAAGTCATTGAAAATTCCAAAAATACCAGTGATAATTACAAGGGGGTAACTCCCTGTTTCTCAAGATTATTCTCAAGTTTACAGTCTAACTTTATCTTCAGCTAGTTCCTGAAACAGAGTCACTGAACAAGCTAATCCTAGATTTTTGGCTCTTTTTTTCCTGCTAGAGGGGTCTGGATTTATCCCCGTCTTTCAGGATCACCATGGGTAACTGATGACATATTTCATTAACTATAATATGGTATCAGTACTGTTCACTGGTTTATGCTACCTGAACCATGATTAAGGACCTGGCAAGAGACCAAGGAATTCCAACATCTGATCACTCAATGAAACTCAAAGGCACCAATGAGTTATGCCATTTACACTATTCAGATCCTTCAACAACTTCTCTACTCTGAGGTATCATTGAAAGCAACATTTTTGCAATTGAAGAAACTGTAGAAAATCAACCTCTAAAAGGCATTCATTGTCCAGAAAGGACTTCAAAGATCTTCAGGACACATTTCTAGAAAAAAAAAATTATTTTAACTAGCCTGGTACCATGAAGAAAACAATTCTCATTTTTGATATTTGTTCTCTTCTGTGTTTGGTTTTGCATAAATATTCCTATTCATGGGATCTCTAGAAATTATTGATAATTGTTGAACACTACCGTGTTTAGTGCAGTGATATAGGGTAGCTCTAAGAGATCGTAATGAGAAAGTGCTGCAAGGAAAAAGGGAAAGAGTAGGCTTGGGATCATGTGCTGTGCCTGGATGAGTAAGTGGGTGAATGCATGGAGAAAGAAAAAATAGGCGTAGTCATATCAGACATGAGTTAACTGAACCTGGATTAAACACAATGCCAGGTTCAACATGAAAAAAATGACCAGGAGAACAAGAGAATAAAGTTGTAGGATTCAGACATTGGGAAGATAGTAAACTGGCAGGGAATTGAACCACAAAAAAAAATAGTGTCACATTCTCACAGTTCATTGGACAAAGCAGAAAAAATGTCACTCAAAATCCAGGAAAAAGATCACTCAAAGCATGGAAGAAAGTCTAAAGTATAGCAAAAAGAAACCCGTGAGTATAGAGGAAAACCGGAGGAAGACCTCTCTTCCTAGGGTTTAGATCAAGAGCTGAACACTGATAAAGGTTTATATTATTGAGAGATAATTACACTGTGCAAATTTTAGCATTTCTTCATTGATTTTCAATTTCCCACCTAAGCAATTGACTGCTTGTTTACAAAGCTCAGAAGACTTAGGGAGACTTCAGGGGTGATGGAATCTCCTTGGAGCAGACTATTTTCATTTATTTTTTATAACCTGCAGTGCTGATAGTATTTAAGTTATCCTTCTGTGTCATTTCCAGTATGTGCAGTCATGATGGCTTAGGATGGGAAAATCTGAGATGTGAATGACAAATAAGGATCAAAAGGAGTCTGACCATATACCTTATTTACAAATGCTGTATACTAAACTTGTGGAGTCACAATATTTGGAAAGGAATGTATTTGTTGTTTGATAGTATCCAAACAAAGTAACAATCAATGTGGAGAATCCTCAAACAACTGAAAATTGATCTACCATAAGATCAAACTATCTCACTCCTGGCCTTATACCCTCAGCAGGCTGCATCTTACTACAAATATTCTTTTTTTATATTCCAAACAATGTCAAAGGAAAAAGCCATAACTTTTCAGACATGTTTCAATGTTTTATGAAAGCCCTATAAATATTAACATATAACCATAACACTTAAAAATTTCTGGGGCCTCTTAAAACACAAAGGTACTGTGTTCTACCTTGCTTTAATTTGTTGCTGTCCATGTATGTTCCCTTGAATGCCCATCATCTCTTCCTAGGAGCATTTTTTAAACTGAAACAAAGTAAAAATTCTGCCAAACACAAATGTCTTAAATTTTGGGTGCCAATATTTTAGGATGTAATGGAAACATCAGAAAGTAGGGCATAATTAGAAGAAGTAAATAATGGCTGAGTTCTTTCTGGGTAGATTCATGGCTCCTAACTACTTTCAGAACTCTGAAACTTTCCCAATAACTCATGAATAATCTCACCTCTTTGCATTGTCTTCATCCAATGTCCCATGACCTTGCTATTGATGGTTACTTTCTTCTTATCCTCACCCACTTCAGACAATTACAGGTGTTGTCACTGACACTGTTGGGAACTTGGGATGCTGCCGCAAACTCCAAGGACTTATGTACACTTTATGCAAGAATCTAAGGATTTTCTGTCCATAATTAAGAAGAAAAGAAGGCAGCGTATTCCACTGAATGCAATGTCACATCCTGGGGGGGGGGCGGGGGGGAGAAACTTAGAAAATCCTTCCTGATTAACCAAAGAAGAGTACAGAATAAATTGCTGCATACATAAAGAGCAGCATGGCTTGCTTACACTTTTATTATAAATCTCCAGTCACAGTCCTGTGAAGATACTCTTACACTTTGTTAATCACATGTTTTCGCTTGTTCCCATGAGAGGTAGGATTCTGGCTTTCTTATGAGTTAGAGTGTAAATACGATCTGGCTTATGAAAGACTGTGGCTTGTACATCTGGAGCAGCTGCAGTGATCAGGAGCCTATTCATAACAAGAATTAGGGCCACTGGTAAGTTGGAACAGTGAGGCTTTCTGTGTTGAAAGTTAATGGCTTACATGGTAGCTGTGGGTAGAGTGTTAACTCGTACAGAAAAATGTCTTCCAAAAAGCATTTTGTATTGTTTCCTTTTATCAAATCTGTATTCTGAAAAAACATTCAATTTAAATAGTAACAATAACATTAGATGATTCTGTATCCTTTATCCAGAGAAAGAACAGTCTACAGAGAGGGGAGGATTGACTCATAAGTACAAAGGGGCTCAAAGTGGGAAAACACAAACTTATAATGACTGTGATCTTCATAAGCCACCAATTTTGACCACACAGTATAGCACTGCAACCATGTGAGACAGTAGAGAGGGTATAAATAACCAGAAAGGTGAACACTCGAGCAAGTATGCTCTGAGTGGCTCTGGACTCTGGGGAGTTACTATGGAAAGCACAAGTGCTACGTATGTGTTGAATTCGCTGTTTGTGCCTATACAAAATTATAATCATTGAGCTGCCGGAACAGGTAATGAGGACAGAAAATAAGAGTTCAGGAAACACTGTTAAAGCTATATATAAGGAGATGGAGATTTTGTCATTACCTACAACAGTATAGTGTTCAAAATTTATCTCTTTTGTTATGTTTTTCCTTCTTGATTTTATGTACATGTACAAAGGTAAAAGAACATTTACCATGATGGACAAGACCCAGCTTAGAGAAATGTAGAGACCAATATCCTTGGAAGATTTGACTCTAAGGTTTTTCCAAAAGGAGTTTCTAGGACTGATGATGATAGACTGGAAGATACTCAAAAGGAAGATGGTGACAATGGACATGCTCCTGAAAACTCTTATCACATAAATAAAAAGTTGGTAGCTCAAATCATTGAAGAAATGTTTCAAGCTAAAAATTGTCATTGTGTTGCCCATTCCTTTGGAAAGAATAATCAAGAGGTTAACTATAATGAGATGCATGAGAATTAAATCCAAGGGCTTTATTTTATGTTTCTTATTATAAATAACTCGGTAGTAGGAAAGAAGAGAAACATTTCCCAGAATTCCAACTGTATTCTCTATCAAGAATATTATTCCTATTCCCAAATTCCTAGAGTCCATTGTTTAACTGAGCAAAATCTACTTACAATTGCTCCAGCAGTCAGTTTTCAGAGAAAACTTTTGGATTTATTTTGTTAAGAAGATTCTGTATTCCTGATATCACAAAAGCACAAGAATCACATTAAGTAAAGACTGGAAGCACAAAGTGGTCAGCTCATAAAGATCCTGTACATAACACCTCTCACACTTATTTTCAAACTAATGGTAACAGTAAGAACTGTTGAAGTCTTCAAATGCATGTGTTTATGAAGCAAATTCCCATTATACTACTACTCACAAAAGCAACACTAAGAATAGGGCAAATTTATCCTGGTAAAAACAATGACCAGTAAGTTCAAAATGAAAAAGTGCCTAATTCTACAAGTTCACCCATATTGGAGAAAAAGTCTTGTCTTGCCATCCACACCAAGGAAGAAATCCATTGTGAATACCTTTTAAATACCAATAATAACATTGAAATAAAAAACATTACAACAGAAAAGAGAATGTTTTTCTGTCCTTTGATAATTTCTTTTATTAAATAGCACTAATCATGAGGTGAAAATAATAAATTAGAAAATATTACATTAAGATGCAACTACTTGAATTCCATGCCCTACACATATCCATGTAAGAATGGTGGTATAGATTTAATATGAGGAGATGTGGCACATGAAGTATTGTTATCTGACATAATGGAGAGAACACATATGAATGACTCCAACAAAAAATAGAATAAGACAATAACTGATAAATAATACATATGGGAAGAAAGTCCAGAGTTCTATCTGATCTATTATCTGGTACATCACTCAACAGTAGAAATATGAGGCAAAAGTCATAGAAAACTGTAACTCTTGGCAAACATGTGGATGAAACAAGACTCCTGGGTATAATCTATGATGTTCACATTATATCACACAATTTTCCAAATGAGAGGCTATGAGAATGTAGAACAGAATTAAATATTCATGTAGAAACCCTAGTTTTTATGGACTAGATAAGCCTACACAGATAATGCTCAGAACTTATAATCAATAAATGACTTGAAAACAAAAAGTACAAACCTGTACTCTAGCAGTGCAATTATTGACTGATGTTTATGCGATGCTGATGTACATAAATCGGCAATGCATCCATATTACTGAAATGCAGATAAATCAACTTTGAAAATGTAATAGATCTTGCTTTATATTAGGAATTATACAATGATAAATAAATGGAAATGTTGTTCTTGGCTCGTAACATAGCAGAGTCATGAACCTATCTCTAATAATTTCCACTACTGCAAATAACAAAAGAGAACGCTATTATTGATGTGGTGATTTAAATAAAATGGAATCTAACAATTTAATCTGCTATTTATTGATTGTAAGTGTGTTCAGACAGAGTCCTCTTCAGTAATGCAGGCAGGCCTAGACTGTACAGCAATCCTCCTGCCTCAGTCCAGGGATTCCGAGTATTGACACCAGGACAATGCTTAGTTTCTTGATCTATGTGTGACATAGCAAGGTAGTTTTCATTTTTAATCTGTGAAATTATAAATAAATATACAACTTCAATGAAATATTTTAATACAATAGATGACAACATCTTGAAGAACATGAATACAACATGCAGCAGTGGAATTCACCCTGTGTTTAGGAATCATCCATAAGAAACACAAACCCCAGTTACTGAATAAAAAGAAGGGGTGATGCAAAGAAGAGAGAACACATCCACGATTTCGTCTTTACCATAAGACCAGAAGTGACTAATTGGCATAGCTAAACTGTTCCAGTTCTTGTTCTATGAGATGAGGATCCAACTACAATCTTCAAAATTCACATAAAAATCTGGAGGTGGGAGCCCACAGTTATAATTCAAATAGTAAGGAAGGGGCACAGTCAGTTAACTCTCCGTCCCAGGCTGACAAGAAAGTATAGTATTATATCAGAATCTGACTCAAAAATTATAAAATAAAAATGTCTGAGTAAGTACAACCGAAGCTTTACTCTGGCTCCACATTCTAACTTAAGCTCATGCCCACCTGAATACAAGAGAACTCTATCCCAAACTTCCACTTTAAACCTTTAATTACGAATGTTGTTATGATGTAAATCTATTAGTAATGAATCAAAACTTATGAACAACTTGTAAACAAAACATGCACAGAATTTGTAAAATATGCAATTTTACAAATTGCATGAAATGTGTTAAATACAATACGTATTGCGGAATTAACAAAACTTATTCTCAGCCGGGCGGTGGTGGCGCACGCCTTTAGTCCCAGCACTCGGGAGGCAGAGGCAGGTGGATCTCTGGGAGTTCGAGTCCAGCCTGGTCTACAAGAGCTAGTTCCAGGACAGGCTCCAAAACCACAGAGAAACCCTGTCTCGAAAAAAAAAAAAAACTTATTCTCTTGTCTGACATACATAAGGCTATAAACTCTGGAAAATTTCGGAATGGAAAGAGAAAACACATTCTGAGAATACAGTGACTTCAGAATATCACTAAACCGGGGGTAATCACAGAAACTGTATGTGTGTTAGACCAGAATTATTCATGATATACACTGACATTGCCACTTCTATTTTTAACATAGCTTTTCCAAGTTCAAGAAAGAAAACAGTTACTGTTATGAAAGAAAGTTCTTGTCCCATCACATATATAGTAGTGCCTAAAAACATTTCCCCCAAAAAGGGCTAGATTCTAGTTACATCCTAGGATTAGATGACTTTCTTAGTTCCATTTGTCAGGTCTACTTATAAATACAAAATCATTTTACAAAATTTGTGATTGTCATATTGCAAAATTAATTTATGATTCAGCTGTACAATAAACGGAAACCTGAGTCATGTAATTAACACGATCCTGTTTGAAATCAGATATTATTAGGTTTCACAGTTTCAGTAGACAATCTGAGAGAAGATTTATTACTCTTTTGCTTCATCAAGAATTAGTATAAGTTCAGCGGACACTCCTTTTTCCATACTAACTTTGCATACAGCTCAGAAAGTCTCCCTGTTTCTTGGTTGGATCTCTATTCTTCTGCCTCTACCAAGAGTCAATTTTAAGATGTATGCACTTACCATACCTCTCTTCATTGCCTTCTTTGCCATTAAGGATGAAAAACAATGTACACACCTGACTTTTCCCTTTGCAGCACTTTCAGCTCAGTGTGCAACTCCTGACAGGACAGACACTATGGGTGAGATTACCGGTACAACCCGAAGATAAAGGTTCATAGGTCAGTGACTTCAACTCCCTTCAGAAAAGCAATTAGGATCTCACCCACAGTTATGATGACAGAGCTTGCTTTGGGATAAAAGAACTTTTCTGAAATTTTCCAGTTGATTATTACCACAGACACTGTTGAGTAACTTCTAAGTGTTTCCAGTGAGAAAATATGTTTGGAGAGATTTATACATCATCCTGATTTGTGAGGCTGATTAGGAGGAAAGATTCAATGATTAACAAAGTCTAATGTTTGTGATTCCTGTAAGAAGTCTCTGGATGTAGTTAGTCTTCTCTTGGATATCCCAACCAAATCAAGATAATTATTGACTTTTAGATCCTAGCACTGCTCACTATCAGAACACCCCACTGAATACAGTCATTCATGAGTTCTGAGAATTCTACTGAAGTACAAGTAATTGGGAAAGTGATATCACAATCTGTGCAAGAAATTATTAGTTCTAACTGAACTCAATGCACATAAATTGAACATAATGATATAAAAATATCCTGGGGAAAAGTGCAGTTATAAACCCAGGAATAACTGAAAGTCTGAACAGAGCCTTTTCCTAGAAGAATTTATTTATATAATAATTCCTTACAAATGACATCAAATATACCCAATAAATTTCATATAAAGAATTATCGCTTTCACTTTCTTAAAGTACTGAATAGAAAACAGAAAAAATACAGACTCTTTTTTTCTACTAACTAGGTAAGGAGTTATTCATTCTTTAGCTTTTAATAAGAAAAAGCATAAGAAAGTTTGAAAATTTATCTTCTGTCCATGAACAATCTTATTTTTAGGATTTTAGGCCAACAGAGAAGTGAAAGAGATACTGTCTATACCAGACCACCTTCAAATCCAAAACACAAAAGGTGCCTTTGTTCGAAGTTCTCTCTGTACTTTAGTAATTCTTCAGAATAAGCTAGCAACAAAGAAACCTGCCATAGTTATTACAGGAAAACAGTAGCATTCAAAATGTTCTATGTAAAGGAAGATAGAGTATATTCAGGATAGTATGTTTTGCATAAGGCATTCTTGCCCACCTACACACATGCTCTACTGCTTATCTATTCCTAAGGTAGAGATATATTATTCATTTTGTAAACAATATGAAGAAATTATTAGTATTCAAAATTTCAAAGGCAGACAGTGTCTTGGGGATGTGATGAACCCAGGTCTACTTTGCAGGCAGCAAAACCACAGAGGACAGGTGGTGAGAGGTGTGAAGCTGCATATTCTCAATTGTACAGACCCTCTAGAGCCTCTCGTTAACAAATCCAGTTAAAGTCTTTGTTCCACCTCTTCTTGCTCCTCTATACTCACAATATCCAAAATTCTCTGATTCTAAATAGATTTTTTTCTGCTCTAATTTTATACATGACCACACAAAGAAATGATAACTGTCTATCAGGGACTATTATCTCCACATATAGATGAGACAACAAGAACCAATCTAAATAACCACAAAGATTACTGAGGCACATGACCCAATGATGTGCCTGAAATGATGTGCCTGACAATGATGTCATGAAAGAGTAACTGACATGGAATGGAAAAATTGCAATAAAGCCTGTAGCCCTAACCAGAGCAAGAGAAGAAAGGGAAAGAAACACATAATCTCTAGTATGAGTTACTACCCTCCAGGTAAAGACCTATAGTGAAAGAGGCAAAAGATTTCAATAAACAGGAAAAAGATGACACACTCCAGATTAGTAAGATCTAGCACAGAAAAAAAGAGCAACATCAAAAATTCAGACACATATCATTTTCTAAAATGAATAACTCTACTGGAATTAATTCTAATGAATGTCATCTGGAAAAATTTCTGAACAAAGAATACAGAAGAATGATTAGAAGTATGCCTAAACAACTCAAAAAAGACAAGAGTACATTTAAAAATAAAAATAAATCAAATGAATGAAAGGAGAAATCATTATAAGGTAAATAAATAGATAGATGATAGATAGATAGATGATAGATAGATAGATAGATAGATAGATAGATAGATAGATAGATAGATAGATAGATAGATAGATAGATAGGTAGGTAGATAATAAAACCATGGAAGAAAAATCAAAACTGACATGATGCTAGGAATAAAAACCTCTATGGGAAGCCTCACTAACAGAATGGATCATGTTGGAAACTGACAAACAGAGATGGATCACAGAGAATGGGACATAAACCACTCTTTAAGACAAACGAGGAGCTTAGAGTGATAGGGAAGAAAATATGGGAAGCTTTGAGACATAATAAAATATAAAAACATTGGACAACGGGTATAGAAGGAGAATAATATTATACTAAACCCAAACCCTTCAAAATATGTGTGTGTGTGTGTGTACACATATATACACTCTCTATTCAAGCACTTCACTCCACTGACAATTGTTAAAATACAATATTTTTAATTTATTAAATATTTCCACCTCCTCCCATCCTCCCATTTCCCTCCCACTCCCCCCACTCCTTCTCCCCCTCGTTCTCCAGTCCTAAGAGAAGTCAGGATTCCCTGATCTGTGAGGAGTTCAAGCCCCCCCCCTTCCATCCAGGTCTAGGAAGGTGTACATCCAAACAGACTAGGCTCCCAAAAACCCAGTACATGCAGTAGAGTCAAAATCAGGTTCATTATCATTGGCTTCTCAGTCAGCCCTCATTGTCAGCCACATTCAGAGGTTCAGGTTTGATCACATGCTCCATCAGTCCCAGTCCAGCAGGCCTTGGTGAGCTCCCATTAGATCAGTTCAACCATCTACAAGGGTAGAAGCACCCCTTGCAGTCCTGACTTCCTTCCTCATGTTCTCCCTTCTTCTCCTCGTCATTTGGGCCTTGGAAGCTCAGTCCAGTGTTCCAATGTAGGTCTCTGTCTCTATCTCCATCCATCACCAGATGAAAGTTCTATGGTGATAGGCAAGATATTCATCAGTGTGGCTATGGGATACGGACAGTTCAGGCACCCTCTCCTCTGCTGCCCACGGACCTAGCTGGGGAAATTCCCTTGGACACCTGGGAATCCCTCGAGAGCCAAGTCTCTTGCCAACTCTAAAATGGCTCCCTTAGTTAAGATATCTTCTTCCCTGCTCCCATATCCACCCTTCCTCCATCTCAACCATCCCATTCTCCCAAGCTCTCCCCAATCTTTCCCTTCTCCCTTCTCTCTCCCTTTCCCCCAACCCACCTCTATCCCCGTGCTCCCAAGTTTTGCCTGGGGATTTTGTCTACTTCCAGTATCCAGAAGGATAAATATATGTTTTTCTTTGGGTTCACCTTCTTATTTAGCTTCTCTAGAATCACGAACTATAGGCTCAATATCCTTTGTTTATGGCTAGAATCCACTTACGAGTGACTACATACCATATTCCTCTTTTTGAGTCTGGGTTATGTCACTCAGTAAAGCATTTTCTATTTCCATACATTTGCATGCAAAATTCAAAATGCACAAAACTCAAGTCCAAATGGATTAAAGACCTCAATGTATATCTGACCAAACTCAACCTGATAGAAGAGAATGTGGGAAAGTAGTCTGCAACACATGGGCACAGGAGACCACTTCCTACATATAACGCCAGTAGCACAGACAATAAGAGCAACAATGAAGAAATGGGACCTCCTGAAACTGAGAAACTTCTGTAATGCAAAGGACATTGTCATTAAGACAAAAAGGCAACCTACTGAATGGGAGAAGATCTTCATCAACCCTGTATCAGACAAAGGTCTGGTCTCCAAAATATATAAAGAACTCAAGAAACTAGACATTAAAACTCTAATTAACCCAATTAAAAAATGGGGTACTGAACTGAACAGAGAATTCTCAACAGAAGAATTTCAAATGGCCAAAAGACACTTTCATGTTCAACCTCCTTAGCGATCAGGGAAATGCAAATCAAAACAACTTTGAGATACCATCTTACACCTATCAGAATGGCTAAAATCAAAAACACCAATGATAGCCTATGCTGGAAAGGTTGTGGAGTGAGGGGAACACTCATCCATTGCTGGTGGGAATGCAAACTTGTGCAACCACTTTGGAAATCAGTGTGGTGGTTTCTCAGGAAACTGGGAGTCAACCTACCACAGGATCCCACAATTCCACTGTTGGGAATATACGCAAGAGATGCCCAATCATACTACAAAAGCATTTGTTCAACTATGTTCATAGCAGCACTATTTGTAATAGCCAGAACCTAGAAACAACCTAGATGCCCCTCAATGGAAGAATGGATAAAGAAGGTGTGGCACATATACACTTTAGAGTTCTACTCAGCTGTAAAATACCATTTTTGACAATGTAAAAATTGATGGTTCATTTTTTTTTAATTTTGAGGTTTAAGATTGCATGAAAATAAGTTAAAAAAAGACATTGTAAACAGAGGTACAGTCTTGCAAAATTCAGGTATTTAAGTGAGCATTTTCTTAGAATTTTTTGCTGAAGCAACTAATTTGATTGGAATAAAATAATACATCTTTCTTGGCATGTGAAGGGATGGTCTAGTTGAATAAACTTGAGTGGACAGTTTAGAATTACTTGCACACAAGGAAAAGAGTAAGCCAGTGGTTAAAATACTGGTTTATCTGAATGTGGAGTGTCCCATGTCCTAGTGCCTGAAATTTTTCTGGTCCTGTTAACATGCACTGCCTTTTCCCTTGAAGATATATTTCTCTTCCACACATATAATTCTCAAGGACTTCTATAATCCTGTCTCCAGCTGGGTCCTGGACATTTCTGCTGGGATGTCTAACAGCTTTCACCACCATCCAGTGTCAAATAATAACTTTGTTTACTTTCAAACCTGTGATCCCCATGCAGCCTTCCCCACATCAGTTGATGAAAATTCTGAAGATTATATGACTTATCAAAATGTATCATACATTAAGGATATTAGATGTATATTATATATTGCAATATTTATAAAGGTTTCATTTCATGTGGTAATAGACAATTATATGTTACTTAGAATGAGTAAGGAAACACCTGATGGGATTATTTTAATGAGGACACTGCCATAAACTCATATATTTAAAAGCTTAGTTCTCACTTAGTGAACTATTTCAAAAGAATTAGGAAGATTACGAGGTATGATACCCTTGATGGAATTACAAAATTGTTGAGGAAAATGTGTCAGTGAGGGGTAGGTTTTGAGGTCTCAAAAATCCGCTCCATACTCAATGTCTCTTTTTCTGTCAGCTACCTGAAGATCAGAATATAAATCTCTTAGCTGCCTCCCCAGTACCATGCCTGCTGTCTTGCCACCACATTAATCCACCATGATTACCATGGACAAGCCCTCTGAAGCTGCAAGCAAGCCTACCCCATTAAGGGCTGTATTATCTATAAGTTGCCTTTGCTGTGTTATCATTTCAAAAAATAAAATAGGGACTGATGAATGTGCTGTTCAAAATTACTTTCACATGTAAAAGAATGATGTATGGTATGCTTCTCTAAACTCTGTACTCATCTTCTACTGTGCTGTCAAATGTCCAGCCATTCTGTTCAAACACCTTGACCTCATTCCCTCCCCTATTCCATTAATCACAGGCTCAACATCTTGATTTTACTCTTTTACTTCAATTGAAAACTCTCCCCTAAAAAGCCAGCTAAAATAGTCTTTTTTGGGTTGCTTTTCCCTGGCATCAGGTTATTCTCTTTGAATTCTGTGATGTCTTAAATTGCAAAAGGGCTATGATTAAACACATTTATTTTATAATCTCAAAGTCAGAGAAAGCCAAAGGAGGGGTTCCATTAAATGGACACATCTGAAAAGATTCTGGAATTATATTAAAGTGACATGCTCAAATAACAGTTTAGTCAAACAAAAACTGCCTGTGGTCAAGTTGGGTTGATGAGGGCAGGAATGACTCAATACATATTTTGGCATCAAATACATTTCTGAGGGACCACATACTATCTATCTACTGAAACAATGAACTATGTTACATTGATTCTCACTTTGTGTGCAGGAAAATAATATTCAATGTAACAATGTGGCATAAATTATACCAGGTTAAGGAGATAGCTCCAGTGCTGATGACTTTGCCTTATACACATAAGAAAGATTTAGTTCCACCTGTACAACTAATAAAAAATTCTGTGGTGTCACAAAGCTATCACTCAAGGGTTGAGGAAACAAAAAATGTGGATCCTAGAAGCTCTCCATTCAGTAAGCCTAGAACATTCAGAAAGTTAAGAATGTCTCAAAAAATACAAACAAAAATAAAATTCTGAGGAAAGACAACTTAGTTTCTCCTCTGACTCCACACAGAGAGAATCATAAGACACACAAACAGAGATACACATACTAAAACACATAATCAGATACACTCTCATAAACACCCACATATACAAACACACACATAATCATACAATCACATACATATTAATATTTATACACTTGTGCAAAAAAATCCCATAACACACACATACACTCGCCACACCCAACAGAGACCACCCCATACTCTCTTTCTCTCATGTAAACTCACAAATACAATGTGAACTCAACCAAAATCACACATTACCTCAACAGAAACATCAATGGACATAGAGGAAATTTAATTATGAATTTCAATTTAAAGGTTTATGTTTACTAATTTCTTTAAAAAGTCTAAAATTGACAAAATGTCAAGATTTTGGAATGGCATTGAACTAAAATACACTCAAGGAGTATCATCTGAACCCTATGAAATGTCATACATTATAACAATTCAAGTTAAAAAGAAAATGTAGCATATGCTTGTAGTTCTGTGGTCACATTTTTGTCTCCCAGAAGCAGAGCTCTTAATTGCCTCAACATCCTACATTGAGAACTGGAAAACTCATCCTGATGTTTCAGTGGCATGAGAGTGTTACTAAACAAGAAGAAATAAGAAAAGACACATTTTTCTTGGTTTATTAATATTCGTGACTAAAAATTAAAACGTCATTTTCCACACAGCATTGTGTTTCCAAGTTCAAGATGGAAAGTAGCCTCCTCAGTCACACCCATTGGCTGTGAGAACCACAGCTCCTACCCTTTACCTAGATATAACACTGCTCAGAAACAAGTTTTATACCACAAGCAGGTCCACACTCTGCACCTTTCCAGGATTAAATGATTACTATTATCCCAATGAAATCTGTATTATTCACATGAAACTGTTACACCAGAATCTATCATTTTCATACTGAAAAAATAGAGTTAATCTTTGCTTCATATAAATGATGTCTAAATTTCAGGGCAATAGATACAATCAAAGTCAGATGTCATGATTATTTGGGATATTAAATATTCACCTGAGATTTTATTGCATTACACTGTGTCGATGGAGGAATTTTTATTGGGGGGTGACTTTGCTTAGTTGCTTTTCTTTTTTCTTCTTTTTCCCCCTTTTTTCCTTTTATTATTTATTTATTTTTACTTAAAATTTTCCACCTCCTCCCCTTCTCCTATTTCCCTCCCCTTCCCTCCATCCTCGTCCCCCTCCCTCTCCAGTCCAAAGAGCAGTCAGGGTTCCCTACTCTGTGGGAAGTCCAAGGTCCTCCCCTCTCCATCCAGGTCTAGGAAGGTGAGCATCCAAACAGACGACGCTCCCACAAAGCCAGTTCCTGCAGTAGGATCAAAACCCAGTGCCATTGTCCTTGGCTTCTCAGTCAGCCCTCTTTGTCAGCCACATTCAGAGAGTCTGTTTTGATGATATGATCCATCAGTCCCAGTCCAGCTTTCTTTGGTGAGCTCCCATTAGATCAGCCCCACTGTCTCAGTGGGTGGGCACACCCCTTGCGGTCCTGACTTCCTTGCTCATGTTCTCCCTCCTTCTGCTCCTCATTTGGACCTTGGGAGCTCAGTCCAGTACTCCAATGTGGGTTTCTGTCTCTAGCTTCATCCTCGCCAGATAAAGGTTCTATGGTGATAGGCAAGATATTCATCAGTATGGCTATAGGATAGGACCATTTCAGGCTCCCTCTCATCAGCTGCCCAAGGATCTAGCTGGGGACATCTCCATGGACACCTAGGGACACCTCTAGAGTCAAGTCTCTTGCCAACCCTAAAATGGCTCCCTTAATTAAGATATATACTTCCCCACTCCCATATCCACACTTCCTCCATCCCAACCATCCCATTCACCCAAGCTCTCCCATTCCCCCTTCTCACTTTTTTCTCCCCATTTCCCCTTACTCCCACCCCACGTCTACCCCCAAGTTTCCAACTTTTGCCCGATGATCTTGTCAACTTCCAATATCCAAGAGGATAACTATGTTTTTCTTTGGTTTCACCTTCTTATTTAGCTTCTCTAGGATCATGGATTATAGGCCCAATGTCCTTTATTTATGGCTAGAATCCACTTATGAGTGAGTACATACCATATTCATCTTTTTGGGTCTGGATTATCTCACTCAGTAAAGTGTTTTCTATTTCCATCCATTTGTATGCAAAATTCAAGATGTTATTTTTTTTTACCGCTGAGTAGAGCTCTAAAGTGTATATTTGCCACACCTTCTTTATCCATTCTTCTATTGAGGGGCACCTAAGTTGTTTCCAGGCTCTGGCTATTACAAATAATGTTGGCTATGAACACAGTTGAACAAATGCTTTTGTAGTATGATTGGGCATCTCTTGGGTATATTCCCAAGAGTGGAATTGCGAGATCCTGAGTTAGGTTGACTCCCAATTTCCTGAGAAACCCCCACACCAATTTCCACAGTAGTTGTACAAGTTTGCATTCCCACCAACAATGAATGACATGTACAAAATTCAAGTCCAGATGGATTAAAGACCTCAATATTAATCTGAACATGCTGAACCTGATAGAAGAGAAATTGGGAAGTAGTCTGCAACACATAGGCACAGGAGACCACTTCCTATGTAATGCATACATATCAGCTCAGAAAGTCTTAGACATCTCTTTTTGAATTAAATTTCACAGCATCCATTTTAACACCAAGAATTTTGTTTTTAGAGAATAATATAGAGTTTTAAGGTTTTGGCATTAGTGAAGAAACAGAAAAAGTAGCAGCATAACATTTACTGTCTAGCCAGTAAGCATTGATCTTTGAAGGTCTTAGGACAATAGAGACAGAGATTATAGTTTACACAAGAAAGCATTACTTCTGGTCCACTTGTAAGCCTTTAGCTTCCAGAGCTAGCTGAGTTATGATAACTGAAATCAACAAAGTACAAATGTAGAAAACTCTTCTGCTCATGGTCAGGATTTATTAAGTGGAAAATGTTGTGGTTTGAATGAAAAATAATCCACACATACTTAGGAATTTGAGCACTTGGCTCCCACTATTTTAGGAAGAATTGGACAGTACAGCTTTGCTAGAGAAAGTGGTTTACTGGGCCTAAATTTTACTTTAAAATTATTGTATACTTCCTGGATGCTTTCTGCTTTCTGTTGAATATGAAGATGTGATCACACAACTTCATGTCGGTGCCCTGCTCTTTCTGCCATGTTTGCTTCATGTGTCAGTGCTTCCCTACCATAAATAGCAGTCAATCTGGACTCTAAAGTCAAAACTCTCCTGTATGTGGTGTCCAGTCATGGTGTCTCATCATCACAACAAAATGTAACTATAAGTTTTTATGCAAGAGGAAGATGGTGCTATGAAAACTCTGTGGGAATTTGGAAGATTTGAGAAAATTAAATTATGAATACAATTTAATTCTTCCAGAGGAGCATAATGAAGCACTCTATTTGAAATCTGGAAACCTTTACTTATGAGAGTAATGTGAACTGTGGAGGGCTAGCTCAATAGGTTTCAGAATGAACCAAGGACTGTAACAGAAATCATGGTAAAAGTTATTTTTGTGGTATTTTGCCAAAGAATATGTCTTTTTTAAATAATGCAAGAGAATTCTTGCATTAAGCAGGATTTAAGGGTGATTAAATTTTTTTCTTGGCCAGTAATATATGAGACAACCTAACAGTGGCTCTGTGGAATGGTTATTACCTACAGCTCTTATTATAGTCTACAGTGAAAAAGAGCAAGTGAGGCAGGAAGCTACAGATTGGAAAAAAGGCACTGGAAAGTTTAATGCTGCAGCCAAGTCATGACATATACTGGAAGAGATGCTGTAATTGGTGGTACCATCAGTGCCATTAAAGAGAAATACCCTGATTCATACTTAAATAATAAGTAGAGCATTATCAAGAAAAAATCCTACACAGCTTAGATTTCAGATAGTGAAATGGTAAAACCAAAGGGGATGCTTGTTCCTCAAAATAATTACTTCAACAAACCAAAAATGGTGCAACTATGGTTGGTGGTAGCAAGGATCTACCCCAATACAGATGCTTATTCTGGTATCATGTTTCATGTGACACTATCATCAAAGGCATGACAAATACAAGATTGTTCTTCCTCTAAATGTTATAGTGCCACTAAGGACAGGTGTTATTTGTCAGGGAGTCCTGCTGGGGACACGGGAAGCAATTGTCTAAAGACATGAATGATGATGTTGGCTAAATTGCAGTGGAGAGCACATGGGTTGGGTATGCCAGAGTGTTTACATACTGAGCAAAAAGAACCACATACATGGAGTAGAACTAATCTTAGAGAGAGATGTATGCTATGGGCAACAAATTTAGAGGTTTTTGGAGATTATGGACCTAAAATCCCATACACAAAACTTGGAACTACATGCTTTGATGATCTTCCTGCTTAGTTTATGTGATGTTTTAATCCCATATTTGCTCACTATTTAACCATTTGTTGGAATTAAAATGCATGTGCTCACTCAAAATGATGTTTTCTATCTCCATCCATTTGTCTGCAAAATTCATGATGTCATTTTTTTTCTGCATTGTATAAATGTACCACATTTTCCTTATCCATTCTTCAGTCACAGGGCATTTAGGTTGTTTCCAGGTTCTGGCTATGACAAACAATACTGCTATGAACATAATTGAGCACATGTTCTTGTAGCATGATTGAGCATCCTTTGTATGTATACCCAATGGTGATATAACTGGGTCTTGAAGAAGGTTGTTCCTAATTTTCTGAGAAATTGCCACGCTGACATCCAAAAGGGCTGTACCAGCTTACATTCCCACCAGCAATGCAGGAATGTTCCCGTTACCCCACAATTTCTCCAGCATAAGTTGTCATCAGTGTTTTTAATCTTGGCCAGTCTTACAGGTGTAAGATGGAATCTCAGAGTTGTTTTGATTTGTATTTCTCTGATGAATAAGGATGTTTAATTATTACCTGTACTCACTTGTAAGTGGTTTTTAAAGTAAAGAAAACCAGCCCAAGCCGGGCTGTAGTAATTGGAGCGGCGGGGCTGCATCCCCAGAACCCCGGCCGCACCCCGGCCGCCTCCAAGGCTAGCTTTACCCGAAATAATTACACGGACACTGTATTCTTTTAATGACTGCTTGGCCCTTTAGCTCTAGCCCTTTTCTCGGCTAACTCTCGCACCTGGACTAGCCCATTTCTAATCATCTGTGTGTAGCACCCCAAGGTGCGCTTACCGGGAAGATTCTAGCCTACGTCCATCCTGGGTCGGAGCTTCATCGCGTGTGCCTCAGAGAGCAGAGCTCTCGCCTCTGCCCGCAGGAGTGGAGCATCGTGTCTCTCTGAGGCGTCTGCCCCCGAGAGTAGAGCTGTCGAGTCTCTGAGCTCACTTCCTCTTCCGCCCAGCATTCTGCTCCTCCCACCTACGTTCTAACCTATCAGGTCAAGCAGCTTCTTTATTAAATCAACCAATGACCTTCCTCCATCACCGGGCGGTGGTGGCGCACACCTTTAATCCCAGCACTCGGGAGGCAGAGGCAGGCGGATCTCTGTGAGTTCGAGACCAGCCTGGTCTACAGAGCTAGTCGCAGGACAGGCTCCAAAGCCACAGAGAAACCCTGTCTCGAAAAACCAAAAAAAAAAAAGAAAACCAGCCCAAAAATCATAGTCCCAGAGAACCTAGACAACAATGAGGATCCTAAGAAATAAATAGATCTAATCTACATGGGGAGTAGGAAAAGATAAGATCTCCTGAGTAAGATCTACATGGGAACCTTGGGAGAAGGTTGAAGAGGAAGGGCGAGGCAGGGAGGGGAACAGAGATAAATGTAGAGCTAAAAAAAGATCAATTAAAATGCATATCCTTTTTCAGATCTTTTTGAAAGCATTAATATGACTTTTAACATTACACTAGATTACATTTAAGAAATTACTTTTTGCCTCAGATGAAATTTTAGATAACTGGGATTTTGAACTGTGTTAAGGTTTTTAAACTTACATGAATGTGTCCTGTCTCTTAAGATGATCATGAGCCCATGACAGACAAGCTAACAAATATAAGTAAATGAAAAACACCTTACCATGTGAACCCTTGGTTTTTAGGTGGTAGTTTTCTGTCAGAATGTTATGAAGTATCTGAATGATGGAGACTCAAAAGAGGAAGTACACTAATGTGAGGGTTTATACCCTAGTTCCACTCCCTTCCTCTTTGATTGCTGTGTGCATATAAATGTGCGTTCTGTTCTTCATTTCCTATTCTGGTGATTTCTTGTCCTCCTTCCCTCCCTTATGCATGTTCCTTCTGGAAGCAGTAGCTTCAACATACCATTTCTTATAACAGTGGATTTGGCTATGTTATTTTACAGCAACAATAAAAAGTAACCAACACTCATGCTCTCCTTACCAAATCACTTTTTTTTTTACTGTAGCCACTTATCCTCAAACTGTCTTTTAATCATCTTAGCCCAAGATTCATTGCCTTTACTCTTACAGCTTGAATAACATTCACCCACACACAAACACACAGCACACTTGGTGGTTGAATTCTTGAAACCACACTGATGACACTAATTAAATATGTTCTGGAAACTTTGTTAAGTAAGATGTATCAGCAAGAAGAGGGTAATTCTTGGCCATATCTGTTTGGGACCACCTTCATCTCTTAACATCTGCCAAATATAAAGAGATCTTCTAGTCTACTTACATCACAATCATGGATTTCTGCTCTCTCTTGTCTACCTGTCTCACTGTATCATTCTGTTTCATAACTCTATCACCCTCGTGGCTAGTACTATAACAATTCTTCATAGATATGAGAGTGCTGTCTGGTGCACAGTTCCTCAGGATAGGATAGTGGAACACAAGGCAGGTATTAACAGATGCTAATCAATGCATGAAGTTATTCAGTTAATTAATTTAAAGAAAAAGAAACACTAAATGCTATTTACCGTGAAGATCTCTCAATAACATAAACCTTTGTAACAATATTTACCAAAGTTCATCTCTTCAACAAGTTTGCTGGAGAATGTCCTTTGCACGGGATCTGTTTATTCTGTAGACTTTTTCTGTATAAAGTATATGTGAGGATATTATCCTTTTTGTTTCTGAATTTTTGCACTTCATATCTTCATAGATTTCAGTATTTGTGTCAATATTTTCTTGGTGATATGGTTGCTCTGTTCTCTTAATAATCTGATATCCGGTACAGGTAGAAGCCACCCACAGGTCAACCCAGGGAACTAAGGCCTCTGCAGGGGCATACCTCTAAGATGAAAGGTTTGTAGTAGAAAATGGGAAAGAATAAGTTTGTGTACTGTGGAGAGAAGTGAGACTGAAGCAGAGGTAGGGAACAGGCTGATACATGTGGCCTATGTTGTCACCTGGAAAAAATGTGTTATTTTTTGTGATGCCGCTAAAAACCATGTGTGGTTCTGTGAACCTACTGCAGCTGAAGTCTGTGTTGATGTCCTTTTTTCATGATACCTGCAAGGCCATACAGTTGTCCTTGAGCTGGATACACACCTGAGGTTTTCTTGAGGTCCAAGAGCTAAGCTGATTCCAAGTTAATAGTGATATCAGGCCAAACTGCAGCCAAGTGCTCTGTCTGGATCCATTTCCCTATTGTAGCCAGGGTCAGGCTGTGTTACCACAAAAGGGTTGCAAATGTCCACACTGATGTCCAACAGAAACACTGCTTCCAGGACCATACATATCCAAATGGTCTGTGCTGATACGATGGGCCATGGTGGTACCTGGAGACAAACTGCTACTGAGGGCCATGACATGGGTCTATTGCATCTGGTGTGCTGATGTCCATACTCTGTTTTAAGACCAGACAATGAGAGCTGGCCCCAGTGGTCTGCGCTTCAGATAATAGGTCCCACCCTCCCATCACAAACAGTATCAAGGTAGAGTGGCCTTTACAATGAGAACAGACCCCTAATCTCTGGGCCTGGATGAAATTATCTCCCCTTGCCAGCCATCACAACAAGAGAGTTAGCCCCAAATGTGGGACCATTGATCCCACTCATCACCATGTGTACATGAGAGCAGGCCAAGATGATGTGGGCATGGGAGTGCTGTCCTTAGCCCTCATATGATAGTTTGGTCACAGTGGAGACCCAGACTAATTAGGTCAGCTACCACCTAGCACCATATCCAAGCCTTTGAATTGGCCCAATACAACATCTACTGCATCTATGACCTGAGGAATGAATGAGGGCACCAGTTCTACAGAACCATAGAGTCAGGATCTCCATGACTAGGCACAACAGCAGGATATCCTCAAGAGGTTTTGCTGAGGGTCCAGTATTGATAGTATACCAGATGTCAGCCCAACAACTCACTGCAATGAACATTTGCAAGTAAAGCTGTTTGAGTAAAAGGGTATACTTCATGACACACAACAGTTCCCAAGGTTGATAAAAGAAATGGATATGTGATGCAGAGACATAGATGGGAGAAAAGTGGATTTCTGCTTGTTTGTGTGTTTGTTTTTATATTATTTTCGGGGAGGAGGCTACAAAGTTGGATGGTGGACATGGCAGGAGTGGGAAATGGCATAGAATTAGGGTCCATGAAGTGAAATTACCAAATAATCAATGAAAAATAATGTTAAAAAATAAATAAAGAATCTGTAATTTAACCCCGTTACTTAGCCTCAAGAAATACTACTTAAGATTTCTGCATATAGGATATGTTTATACAGGGTAGAACATCATAGCATTCACCACTACTTGCTCCTAAAAGTACCAGATGAGAACCCAAACGCCTAGACTGTACCTTAAAGAGACAAGTGACTTCCGCCACAAATTTAAGTAGTCTTATCAACTCATTAATATTTACATGCAAAGTATTTAGATCATATTCAACATGTCTCCCAAATTTTCTTTCAGATAAATCCCTACCTACCTACTCACCTATTTTATTTGTGAACTTACCAAATAAAATCTGTGTTCAACTGGTATTATTGAGTGTAGACCCTATTCCTGAATGTGCTTAACCTACAGAGCAGCAACACTGTTAAAGGAAACTGACCCTCTCCTTTTCCAAACAATTATCACATGCCAATTGCACTTCATGTAGTGATTGAACCTAATGTGTCTCTCCTACATGATCACACTGATAGTATGTTTTCTGACTTTCACAGTTCTTGTGTATGTTTTGCAGGATGTGAGATACCTAAACTTTTAGATGTACAACATTGCAATAATACAATTTACATGATTATGATAAAATTACTTCAGTTTTATATTTTTAATCTAGAAAACAGCAAAATCTGGAAATAATAGAATCATGACTTATTATATAGGGGCTTAAAGTAGGAAAACACAGGGAAATGATGACTGTGATATTTAATAACCACCAATTTAAATTATGAGAAAGAGCAATGTAGCCATGCAAAATGGAGGAGAGGGTATAAAAAGCTATAAAGGTGCAAACCAAGACCAAAATGGTCTGTCTGGCTCTGGATTCAGGAGAGATTCTCGGGAAGGTATGAGTACTGAGTATATGTTGAACCCTCTTCTTGTGCCAGTAAAGTATGACAATCATGGAGATGCTGGAACATACAATGAGTATAGAAAATAAAACTTCAGGGAACACCCAAAATGCTGTGAACAGTGAATCTACTATTATGTCACGACTAAGAGAGGAACAGAATTCAAAATCTCTCTTTTGTGTCTTATTTTTGCTATGTCTTTTGGTAGATGCACACATGGGGAAAACCATATTTATTACTATGTTCAGGATCCAGAGGATGTAAATAAAACAACAAACATATTTTGGTACTTTGAATTTAATACCTTTCCAATAGGAGTCAATAGGACTGATAGTAATGGCCTGGAAAATACTCAAGATGCATGTGATACTGATGGACATGCTCCTGCTCAGTCTAAGAACATATAAAATAAGTTCACATGAAACATCATTGAAGAAATGTTTCCATGAAAAAACTTTTAATATTTGAGGCACTCCTTTTGAAAGAATGGCCAAGGAGTTGGCTATGAACACATGTGCAAGAATTAAGTCTACAGTCTTTAACTTGTGTTCATGATAGTAAATGAGTAAGTAGTAGAAAAGAAAAGATACGTTTCCTAGAATTCCAAGTGTACTCTGAAGTAAAAGCACTATACCTACTGCCAAGCTCCTTGAGTCCATTCTGTCATTCAGCATTTCTTCTTTTAAATTTTGACAATTATGTCCCTGTGCCAAGTCATTCAAGTTATGCAAATCATGAAATTTTCTGACCTGTCCTCTTGGAGGACACACAACCGAGTTCAAGATTGAAAATGCAGTTTATAAGTTAACAAGAGAGTCTCAAAACACATGCCATCTGTAATAACTTTCATTGAAATTGTTGAAGTCTACAGTTTTCATGTTTATGGAGTGAGTTTCTTAAAATGTTCAGCATTAGAAATAAGACCATAATTCAATGATGAGGCAATCAGCAATTCAGTTCAAGTGGAAAGAATGCTAACTTCTAGATCCCAGAATAAACTGTTCCTTATTCATCATATTGCTGGAAAACAGACTTCGATCTGCAGCTTCAAATGGAAAAACTTCCATGCTGTCCATGTCATGCAACATTTCAGCTTAAACAATGTACATTTTACCTCAACAAAGTGAATGTTTCTAAATTCTTGTAGGAAAAAATATTTACAATATAGTATAAAATACTCTAATCCTGGGGGTAAAATGATGAGCTACATAATGTTAAATTAAGAGATACAGCTCACCAGATTTTACACTCACATTCAGAATTATTCACTAGGTGCAGGGAAGAGAAAAAAAGGTATATGTTCTGTTTGGTAGACTCATGAAATTTATAACCAATCACATTAAATGTGAAATAAACAGGGAATGTCCAGTATTCTAATTAGATCTGTTGCCAGATGTGATAATGTAGTAGAAGAAATCCAAAGTAAAACTGGCTTGAAACACCAGTCATTGATAAGAAAAAGGATAAGTTACATATGTGACACACTGTTAATGGTATTCCCGTTGGCTCAAATGTTTTTGCTGGAGTCAATGGCCAATTGCTTGTGCACAATCTCACTCTTGTGTAAATATCTTCAAAGACAAATTTTAAAATATATGTGAAAGAAGTGGCATCTAACCAAGGACCTCTGAATGCATTCTTTGAGAATACACTACATAAATTAAACATGGTAATAAATGTGTTAATCCTCGAACCCAGGATGTAGAGATAGGCAGGGCATTGTGAGTTCAAGGCCAGCCTAGTCTACATAATCATTCCAGGACAGTCAGAACTACATAGTGAGACCCTGAGTCAAAATAATCAAACAGACAAAATTGAATAGACTGCCTCTTCTGATATTCACAGAGATGTGCTGTGTAGCAGCATACATAAAAATTCATTAGAAAAGAGGAAATTCTAAGATAAATTGAAGTTTATATGACATACATCCATTCAGGCAAATATAAAAGCAGGTCATCAGTGACCCAGTCTCTTACAAGTCAACACTGACATGAACCCATGTCTCCACAGTTCTATCCTACCAAGAACGAAACAGAGTTCTATGACTAATGCACTGACTTAGAAGTGAAAAATATTTAGTTGTCACTGTGTTATATCTATTTCATAAAGGAGAGAAGTTCAGACAAGGTTTCCTTCTGTTAATCTTAACTGGCATGGAACTTCTTGAAACTCCTCCCTTGACCTTTGTATTTCTGGGATTATCGTATTCAGTCAACTTCAGTTTCTTGATGAATGTGCTATACACTAGGTTGATTTTCACTTATAAATTCAAGTGGCCTTGGCATTGTGTGTTTTATTTCTTTGTTTTCTAGAAAAAGAAATATAATTACCTTTCACAGTAACAGAAAGAAGTTTTGTTAGTGATAACTTGAATATAATTAATATAAAGTGTGTTCTCTACCAAATGAAAATCATAGAGCTACAGGTCCAGATCATGATCCCAGTAAAAGCACTCATGAATAATAACTTGATGAATACTGTGACTGCATCATAACACATATTGGAAAACTATCCTGAATCTTTGTGGCATTTTAAAATTATTTAGCTTTTATTTTAGATAAAATTATACAAAGAAGGGCATTTTCAAGAACCTACAGAGCCCTATAGAGACGAGTTTAGAAAAGCAGTACACTTGTCAACATCTTTGGTTCCACCTACCTTGAGTACTTAGTTTACTGGTACTGGACATACTGGCTTAGGATGGTGTTTTAACACGTAAAATCTGTCTGGACAGAGAAAATATTCAAAGTCACAGAAAATTCTCCAAACTCAGCTGCTAAAGCCTTGAAAGACAAGGACTAGGAATGCAATGCACCATATTTAAGAATCAAGTATAAGAACCTGAATGCTCATTCGGTGTATAGAGCAAATGGAACAGTGGAAGTGGGAGCACACAGGAAAACATTGTCACCCAGGCAGGTGTGAAGCATTCCTGTTTTCCAATTCCTGCAGGTAACTTGCCAGTTTCCAGTGATTGACATTTGTCTTCAAGGCCATAAAAATTTTCAGCCATAGGCAGTGTGATCAAGTTTAGTACATCTGAAATAAACTTTTCTCATATAAGAGGACTTACTGACAATTTAATTGCACTTAGTATTCCTGGAGTTAAACTGAACTGCAAACAGAGATGGCTGTTTATTAATCTGTGTTACAATACTTTTCCTCTGGGACCTCTGGTGATTTGCATAGAAATCTGATGTTTACAATGTAGTTCCCCTCACTGGCAAGACAAAAACTGAGAAAAACCTTGTGGATGATTGCCTAAAGAAAAAAATAGGTCATTCAGAGCTGTTTGGACACTTGAAAAATGAGAATACAGCCTGTCTGCTTCTGCAAAGAGGCACTAGTGTTTTATTTAGTAGTGCTACATCAGACACATTTTAAAATATCATATTGCTATAAATTTTATTTCTATTCTACCCTGCATTGACATCATATAAAAATTCAATTTAGTCCTACAGAAACAATTTGTGTCCAATTTGGATATCATGAATGCAAGATATACCCAATATTCATTTTTGCAGCAAACTTGTGCTTATGATTGTTGATAGTAAAACATAAGAAAATTTCTCAAATGAAGAATTGAACAGCATTTCTTTTATGAGACTTGTTCACGATTCATAATCAGCAATGAAATAAGAAAACTAATGTATGAAACAATTCTATGACATAGAAACTAACTTATTGCCATGATAGGCAGAGAGGTACGGTGGTAAACTGCTTAGAGTATAGGTAGAAGGATCTATGTTCTCATATCTCACATAAAAACATAACTACTGTATTGTAGATAGCACCAGAAAAGTAGACATAGGTGATTGGCTGGGGATCTCTGATTACCCAGTTCAGCTTGCTGAAAGAGTTTCAGGTTGTTAAAAGACTGATTCAATAACAAACAAGGTTAAATTATCTAAGTCCAACAGAACACTTAAGAGATAGTTCTACTGAACTCACAATTAACCTATACATACATACACACATACATAAACACAGACATAAACACACACATATATTTACACACATACAAATGCACACATGTATATAGACAGAAAAGCATTAAATTCTGCCATTTTAAAATGAGTCTTACAAATGATTTTTATCAAAGTTTATCAAACTGGAAGTAATAAATCCAATTTGTAAATTGCATTTGACCTCAAAATATACATAGACTAAAAGAATGTAAAATATGTACTTGTACCTTTAAGCACACAAGAAAATATGAGCTGTGGAGACATCCCCATGTTTAAGACTCTGCCTTTACACTCAAATTATGGGTTCCAACAATTTCAACTATCAAAATTAGAAGTTGAAACGTAAGGTGGGCATACAATTCGAGTATCACTAAACCAGAAGAAAAAACAGGAGATGGATTGTTCCAGATAAGTCGTTTGCAAGATTCACAATTAAAAATGTCACCTCCCCTTCAGCCCCATGTTCCAAAGTTCAAGAAGGAAGGCAGCCTCAGGTCATAGCACTGAGTCTCAGATACAACCAGCTCCACACCAGTCAAAGATGGAGTGCTGCCTAGAAATGTATTTCACCCAGAGGCAAGTCTAGATTTCAGTTCCTCCTCAGGAGGAGACTACTTTGATAATCATTATACACTTTAAGATTTTATACCATAATCTATGTTTGTCATTTTGAGAATTTACAATCTGATTCATGTAAAGTATGAGAAATTGGAATTGGAAAAAACATTATTACTATCATCCTCCATCACACTTGAAGTTAGATTCATTATCACTGGAATGATTCATCAATAATCTGGCAGAGATTTTTTTACATTATTTTTACACATCAGGTATTATCACAAAGCCAGGGAAAGTGTTCACCTCAGTACTTCTGTTTATAGCCCAGAAAGCCTTCCTCTTTGTTAAGATTCACACTGCACTATTTCTACCCAGAACATTTTTTTTCCAGACATGAGCACTTACCAGATCTCCCTTCTCTGTTTTCTCTGCCTTCCAGATTAAAATTCACAAAGATCACTTGACTCGTTTCTTCTGCAAATCTTCAAATTAGGGTGCAGCTCCTGATATAACATCCAGCACTGTGTAAGTAGTAGGCAACCCAACATTGAGATAAAGGATCACAACTTGATGACCTCACCTCCCTTCAGAACTACAAACTTCTCACTTGTAGTTGTAATGACTATGATAGCTTTGGGAGCCAAGGACTTTGCTGAAACATTTCTTTATCCATTTGCCAATTAACACCATGAATGTCCATTTCTCCAAAGGATAGAAGTGTTTATGGAGCCTGTTACATTTTCATGATCCCTGAAGGCTGACTGGGAGGGACTGTTCAAGGAACACCAAGCTCTAGTGAGCTTTCTCTCATTGGAGTTGTTTTCTCTGGGTTCTTTTACAAAAAGAGAAGTCAGTTACTACTTTTCATTTCCCAGGGTTGACCCACTTCCATTCATTGGGGCAGGAAATTGGGGCTAGCTAATGAAATGTCTATAAGAGAAAAATATGATGTCATAATCTGCACAAGAAATCACTGAAATCTTGGTACAACTGGATATAAAGTAACTGGAAATGATGCTATGGAATATGCTAGAAAAAATTACAAGTATCACCTGGTAGGAAGTCTGATCAGTTTATCAGTGCTTTAATCTGAAAAATAAACATAGATTAAATATAGATATAGATATACTTTGATCGGAAATGAAGGTGCCTATATGCATTAAGTTGACATAACCAAGTGTTATCATTTGAATCTATAGTCAATGAGTAGAAACCTAGAAAATCTAGGAATTTTTCCTTTTATTGAAGATTTTGTTTTCATTTAATATATTCTGATTATTGTTTCCATTTGCTTTACCCCTTCCATTTCCTTTGAGCCACCCCTCCAATCTTTGTTCACCTCCTTTCTGTTCTTGATTTGTAAAAAGCTTTATGGAATAATTATAATAATATGATTAAAATATTTAATTAATGTAATAAAACAAAATCAAACACCTCAGGATAGGACAAAACAGAAGTAAAAGAACCCAAGAAAAGTACAAGGAAGAAATTTTTCAAAAGGCTGAGATTTACTTGTTCCTATGTAAGAACAAAACTGGAACCTCTGACCAATGCTCATAGTTAGTGAAGGTTAAAAAGAAAAGAAAAAATTAAATTAAAGAAAAAATTAAAAAGTCGTAAAATCAAAGATGAAAGGAAAGGACCTTGGCAGGCATTAAAAGTCAAGGACTCTTCAAACTTGACCTTATTTTCTGTAGGTGCACCTCCTGTTGAACTTATCCACCCTTAAGAGAAGCTTGTTTTCCCAGTGTGAACCCATTGGAAAAAAACTAAATCTTAATTTGCAAGTGTTAATCAATTGAAGAAAGGCACTAAGATACCAATAGAAGGGTATGTCTACTTCACTCTCAGTTCTAGGAATTCATCTGGTTCCAACACTTAAAGGACCTGTGTGTACTGTAATAGACTGTATTTTCATGTATGTCTGTCCTATTGTGATTAGAAGGCCTTGTTTCCTACCTTAATATATCCCCTCTGTCTCTTAAAAACTTTCTGCCTCTTTTTGTGTAGGGTTTCGTGAGCCTTGAGAGAAGCAATCTGATGAAGCCATCCTGTTTCAGGATGAGTGTTCCAAAGTCTCTCACTCACTGAATTTTGTTTGTTATCTGTCTGTATTTACTATTGTCTGTTATAAAAGGAAGTTTCTTTGATAACAGCTGTGTAAGACAATGTTTACTGAATATAGCAGAATGTCATTAGGAGTCATTTTATTTTTACAACAATATTATTGTTCTTCCCCTAGGTCCATGGGCTTCATTCTAGTCTCAGGTTCTTGATCAACCAAGCAGTGTGGTATATGGATTCCACTTCAAGGAGTATACATTAAGTCAAGTCAGATATTGTGTAGTTACTCCCACAAGCTTTGTGTCGCTATTGCACTAACATAACTTGAAGGCAGGATACTATTGCATATTGATATATACAATGTCATTATATACTGAAGTAGAAGGCCTGGCATTCACTTTTCTACTTTGATAACTTGCAGAGGGTACCACTTCACAGAGATAAAAGCTTTAGGTATGAACAAACTTGACTTCTGCATGATCAGTGCTTGTGTATGTGTTGTCTTTAGCAACAGCACCTCCTACAGTTTGTGGAGAGCAATCTATAGTCTTGGCAAAAGCTTTGTTTGTGTATTCCTGTGGCAACCAGTTAGCTAACAGCTCAATTAGATGTATCACATTTCTGGCATTAGAAGCTTCATTTGATGACAAGAGATGCCTGGTTGCAACTATGTCTCCATTATTATATTGTGATTTCATTTAGGGGACCTTCATACATTAAATGTTTCAGGAAGTTTTTACTAAATTAAGTTTCGATACTTCCCGTCAAATGTTCCTTAATATTAGATGTCTTACCATGTATTCCCTCCCTTGTCCCCCTCTTCTCTCTCACTCAGCATTTGCAATTCCTTTTCAAGCTTTCCCCTATGCCTTTTTCATTAGTAGCTATTCTAAGTTCCTTTCTCAGGGAAATAAATCTGTCCACCCTTAGTCACTTTCTGTCCACTTATCCTCTGTGATACTATTTCTTGGTTATAATTGATCTAAGATGTAATATACATGTATAAGTGTTGAAATAGGAGCAGCGGGGCTGCGTCCCCAGCAACCCGCTGCCCGCAAGGCTAGCTTTACCTGAAATAATTACACGGACACTGTATTCTTTTAATAACTGCTTGGCCCATTCCTATCTAGTCTCTTCTAGGCTAACTCTCGCACCTGGACTAGCCCATCTCTAATAATCTGCTGTAGCCCACAAGGTGGCTTACCAGGGAGATTCTAGCCTACGTCCATCCTGGGTCGGAGCTTCATCGCGTGTGCCTCAGAGAGCAGAGCTCTCGCCTCTGCCCGCAAGAGTGGAGCATCGTGTCTCTCTGAGGCGTCTGCCCCTGAGAGGAGAGCTGTCGAGTCTGACCTCACTTCCTCTTCCGCCCAGCATTCTGCTCTGTTCACTCCTCCCATCTACGTTCTAACCTATCAGGGCAAGCAGCTTCTTTATTTAATTAACCAATGACCTTCCTCCGTCATATAAGCAAAATATATACCCTATTTGTCATTCTGGGTCAGCAGTATATCACAGAGCAATTTTTCTCTTCAAATCACATCTATTTTTCTGAGAACTTCATGATTTATTCAGTAAAATTTCCTGCTGGTAAATAAATAATGGGTCTCTTACAAGCTTGTTTTGGAGCTGTGTCCCTACTCCTACCCCTCATTGCCTTTTCCTATCAGTTTGGCTTTGAAAACACATAATTTTCTATGTTTCTCTTCTATACAGTGAGTTTTCCATCCCTTAAGTATAGCCCTCTAGTCGTGTCCAAATGTAAGATGTCTAACACTTATCTCTTCCTTCCTAAATCTTAGTTTGATGAGCTTTACAGTTGAGATTGCAAAGTCAGTCTCTGCATCTCGGGCTGTAAAGACTGAACATACTAGTGCCTTGTTGATCCTCATTCAACACATTTACTGAATATAAGATATTACGGCATGTATACATTCTTAATTTTATGTATGATGTAAAAGTTATATATTATTAAGGTGAGTATGGAAGCAAGTTTTGTCCAAAATTATTTTGAGGTGTGAGGATAATCTTCAGAGTTCTAGGTCTCTTCTTGTTCTTCTTCAACAGAAGGTCTCTGTCCTCACCTGTTACTGGGTCCTCCATTGCTTTTCTGCCAACTAATAGACATCTGTAAATCACCTGCTTCCCCTAACCCTTTTATCAGTATCTTGACTTGCTTCCTTACATTTACCTATAACTCTAGGCTGCAAGATGAAAGATCCTATCTTCCAGGGTGTTTGCTGTGGTAGTGAATTCTTCCTGCTGAATTGGTTCTAAGAAAATGAGGGCAATTATAGGATGACAATTATTGAATGGCAACTCTGAATCCCAGTGTGTCTGATTCTATGAAATGCCTCACTTTGGTCAACTCATATTTCTTACAACATCACAACACTCATCATGCTTGCAAATCAGCAACAGCCCGCAATGGATATGTTTATTCCAGAAACATCCTGGCATGGACACAGATGTTGCAGGACTTTAAGTTATAAACACTGAAGACTTCTTAATTCCCTGCAACAACCAATCAGTGTTTGATGTCTTTTCTGCTAAACTATTTTTTTTTACTGAGATGAACATTAGTGGTGGAGCAAACAATTAGAGAAAATAACTTTCATTTATCTTATACAGCTCTGTTGCCTGCATTCTGTTCTACTTCTCTTATCCCTGGGCTAATTTTAACCACTCCCCCTTCCCTAGGATGTGTCTATGAGTTCTCTGTAATACCAACTTATTCTAGTGAATTAGAGAATCTCAATGTGCCTATGAGGTCTCTGTGGTACCAACTTTTTCTAGTGAATTACAGAATCTCAAGGTGTTCTGGGAACTGAGTACCATGTATGGGCAAAAAGTGATGTTGGTGAGTGTGGGCTGATCTTTCTAACAATTCTGCTGTCTAGCACCCTCAAAGGAGCATGTGTTTTGGAAGAAGAATAGTGTTAAAATTTCAGATATTTATGTTCTGTTTGCTAAATCATGAATGTTCTTTACTTTTTAATTGCTATAAATTGTTCTGCTCCATTCAATTCTTTTAGTATAAGAAGATATCCTGAACTCATGTGATATCCAATGAATAAATGTGAATTGATTTATAAAGAAGTATTATATTAATTTTTTTAAAGAATAGTACAGGGTTCAGTAAACCTACTGCTTTGGGGTTAATGTTTATAACTTTTACTATCATACTTTTTAAGTGTGATTTCTACTTAATTTTTTAATTGAACCTTCAACTAAAAATGGAAGAATGGATAAAGAAAGTGTGGAATATGTAAGCATTAGAGTATTACTCAGCAGTAAAAAAAAAATGACATCTTGAATTTTGCATGCAAAT
>NW_004949369.1:15573-24262 GCF_000317375.1 Microtus ochrogaster | reverse complement strand
TGTCTGCAGCCAGAAGAGGACACCACACCTCTTTACAGATGGTTGTGAGCCACCATGTGGTTGCCGGGAATTGAACTCAGGACCTTTGGAAGAGCAGGCAATGCTTTTAACCACTGAGCCATCTCTCCAGCCCCCTGGCACTGGGTTTTGATCCTACTGCATGTCCTGGCTTTGTGGGAGCCTAGTCTGTTTGGATACTCACCTTCCTAGACCTGGATGGAGGAGGGAGGACCTTGGACTTCCCACAGGGCAGGGAACCCTGACTGCTCTTTGGACTGGAGAGGAATGGAGAAGGGGATGGGTTTTAGGGGGATGGAGGGAGGGAAAGGGAAATGGGAGGAGGGGAGGGGGTGGAAATTTTTAAGTAAAAATAAAAAAAAAGTACTGGCAAACCGAATCCAAGAACACATCCAAGAATATGAAATATTAAACATTGTTGCTCCCTGCAACTTTCCTCCTCCTCAGCCTTCAAGGACAATGAACAAGTAAGAGGCTCTCCCAAGTATTCAATCCCTCTAGAGACAGGAAACTCATAATTGTTTTGCCAATTAGCAATGGGAGAAAAGTTTCAGAAATCCTCTTCCCAAAGCCAGCACTGTCATTTTCACTTAAGACTGTAGTTCAGAAGGGATATAATGTCACAGAGACATAGACCTTTATCTATGCAATGAGATGCCTTCCTCATCCACAATGCTTCCTGTCAGGATGCCAGGAGCTTCACACTGAGTCAGGGTACCTGAGCAAGAAGGAAGTAAGTAAACATTTGTATTTCAGACTTGAAAACAGACCAAAAAATAAGGGAGGTTTTCTAAGTGCTCAAATAGGGAGAATGAATTCTTGGGTAAAAACAAACAGAGGAAATTTAATGGAGAGGAAGATATTCTGTGCTCTGATAAGGGAAACTGAAGAGAGCTATTTCCTGAGTTTGTGTAAATAGCTAATTTAATCAATGGAATTTTTACTGAGACTGAGTTTTGAAGATTTTAAGTCGTGTTGAAATCTTATATCAAATATAATTAAGGGTTATAGTAGTTAGGCCAATATTATTTCCCTGTAAGCATGTTTGATGTAAATCATAGATAACTTTGTTATAACTATCATAGCTGTCAGATAAATGGTTTCTTGTTTATACTAATGATTGCAATAGAACTACAAGAATCATCGAACTCCAAAGTGAAGCTTATTTTCTAGAATAAAGAACATTGTGATGTACCACAGAATTCATGTCTGGGCCATAAACTCCATGAGGGTGAGTTATAATGATGTCAAACATTCAATTGCCTCCTCTAAGACTCTGTGTATCTTGATGAATGTTATTCTTTGTACCTATTTCTCTATTCAGTGGAAACAAGAATATTATAAAATGTAAAATTCACCAGGATCTTATGAAAGATTCATTGACTGCCATGTTGTTATAATTGTAGCATCATTGTTAATATATTGGGATTATTCATGTATGATGTGGGTGTGTAGTTCCATAATATTTATCTTAGAAAAATAGAACCATCCATTCAGACATACTCAAGGTACCTTTCTCCGAACTCACTTTTCTTTTCAGTGATAAATGATTCTTTAAGTTTTTTGTACATATTATTTGTCTGAAAGTTTGTGAAAAGGATCATTGATTAGTAGTAACCTTCAAAATAAAATTATAAAATTTGTTGTTAAAATCTTATGATTTCTAAGTTTTATGATAGCTAATATAAAATTTATTGCATAGGAATAGAGAAATGACAACATTGTTCTGATAATAATTTCATTATTTATGCTAAAAATTCAGATAAGATAAGTACTCAGCATGGATTTATTTCCTGATATAATGTAGATGGTGATGCAAGCCTATTCTTTTTTGATGTGAATTGTTATCAAAATTTATCCTGGAAGTGTACAATTTAGTGTGCTTTTCATTTGCAGTGACTCATCATTGATTTCTCTTGGTAACAATGCTGTACTATAAATGTTGTATATTGTAAGAATACATAAATATTCATATGCATGTGCTTTCTAAGAATACAAATATTTCCTGAAATCTAGAATGGTTATCAAAACATATGTGAGGAGGCATGTTAGTATGTTGCACACATCTGCTTTAGTTTCTTAATATCAAATAATTCTCTGGTTCCTTCATCCCTTAAAACAAATTCACCATTTTGCTCAGAAAAGAAGTGTTGTAATTTAAAGGAAAAGTTACTAAACATCAAAATGCATTCCAAGTATTTGGCAATAGGAATAATATTCTTATCACAAAATACAGTTGGAATTCTGGGAAATATCTCTTTGCTTTTTCACTATCTAGCTGTTTACTATAATGAACATATACTGAAGCCTATAGATTTGATCCTCACCCATCTGTTCATAGCCAACTGCTTGATCATTCTTTCTAAAGGGGTGCCCCATACAATTTCAGCTTTTGGAATGAAAGTGTTTTTCAATGATGTCATGTGTGAATTTCTTTTCTATATTCAAAGACTTGGCAGAAGCATGTCCATGGGAACTACCTGTCTCTTAAGTATCTATCAAGCCATCACCATCAGTCCCCAGAAATCCTTTTGGAAGAATTTTAAATTCAAATCTTCAAATTATATTACCCTCTCTATTTCCCTCTGCTGGGTCCTATATATCACTATAAATTTTATTATCCCTGTATCTGGGATTATAAAAATGAGTCACAATAATATGACAGTAAAAAGAGATTTTCTATACTGCTCCACTTGGGGTCATGATAGAATTGCAGAGTCACTGTACACAGCACTATTGGTATTTCCTGAAGTCTTGTTTTCTGTGCTCATCATTTGGTCCAGTGGCTCTATGATTGCCATTCTTTATAGACACAAGCAGCAGATTCAACACATCCGCAGTGCTCATGTATCCCTCAGAATTTCCCCTGAGTCTAAAGCCACCCAGAGCATCCTATTTCTGGTGTCTTCTTATGTAGCTTTTTATACCCTCTCCTCCATATTACAAGGCTTAATTGCTGTTTTATATAAACCCAGTTGGTGGTTAATAAGCATCACAGCCATCATTTCTATGTGTTTTCCCACTTTGGGTCCTTTTGTTGTGAATCATGACTTCATTGTACTAAGATTCTGCATACTCTGGATAAGGTGTATAAACAACAGACAATTGCTTCATAGGTAAGTAGATTGCATGTTTTTGCCCCTTATTTACCTGTTCATTCATTCATTTTCCTTCATATTTTCAACACAAATCTGATGAGGGAAGGCTGTTATCTGTCTAAGGGAAAGCCTCCATGGTACTTGGGGTGTCTACTTACTTAAATTTTTTATGCTTACAGCAGAACTGAATGAAGAAAGTTGCTTATATAACCTTGAAAAATGACATCAATGATTTCAAAACACAAATTGATGTAGATACATAATATTTTAGCATACCATGGATATAAATGACATACACAAACATACACACATACAAGCAAACACACAAAAATATATATATATATTGTGTGTGTGTGTGTGTGTGTGTGTGTGTGTGTATATATATATATATATATATATATTCAGCTTCAACAACATTAATCTTTTCATTTGTAACCATATGAGTAAATTTAAGGATACAGTTTTTAGTGAAATAGCTCAGGCACACAAATACAAACATACAAGCTATGATCTCCCTTAATGTAAGTAATGTTAAGACTGAACTAAAAAAAGCTAAAAGTGTTTAAAACACTGAAAATTAAGTAGAAATGGATTACTAGGGGTATAATTTGAGTATTTTTTAAAAAGGTAAAACTTAAAATGAAATGACCAAGATACATTGGATGAATTCTCAATGAATTGAAAATATTAGTAAACAATCTTTTAATAATATTTCATAGAAATACAAAGCTGATAAATTTGGCAAATAAATTATATAGCATTAAATAAATGGTTAATAATTGATCTGCTTAATTGAAATTAGGTAAGTCATTAGAACTGAAATGTTGTCAGAAGCATAATAGCAATTATAGGAGATGATTTAAAAACGAAAGAAAAAAGACAACTCTCAACATTCTACTGCTTTTCTGCTCAGAATTTGTCTGAATACTTCTTCTCGTGAGTCTGTTCAAAACAGCATTAATTATTATTTAATAAAGTGCAGTAGGATAATCACAGTTTATAGATGACTCAGAATGTGAAGGACCTCAGTGGAAAGAAAAGAGAATTGGTGAGGTAGGGTTAAGAGATTTTTGAGCAGTATATGTAAAGAATGTGTGGAGGAAAAGAAAAAAGGGATTAATGTAAAAAGTAATTTGCATGCAGTAAAATGTTTAAGTTCTCCAGAATAAATTCTTCATGAAATAAGTCAGAGAGGACAGGAAGTTAGGAAGGAAGAAATTAAAACAACCACACTGGAATATTGGTCCCAGTTAAAACATAAAGACCGTAAAATATCACTCAAAACATGAGTGTACAGTCAAAGGATCCCTTAACAAATGAAGAGAGTGAATTGTCTTTTGGGTCTTTCATAGAAAATTCAGCATTGTTAAATATCATTTAAAAGGTTAATGCTCTTGACCTGTACGCTAGACAAACTGTATTGTTTAGTTTTGATTCAAATGGAATAAACTAGAGGGCAATTTGATCTTTGGTTGAGAGTTATCAGTCAATTGCTGTTTGCCCTAAAAGCCTAAGGACATATCATCCAACAGAATATTACCTATAAGAGGTTCTATAATTGGTGTATCCTAGGTGCTTTGGACATTTTACAGAAACATTGAGAAACTTCGCATGAGATTCAGAGAGCACCAGTTTGGCTACTGGTAGCATCACAGAATTCCACTTTGTAAACCCTGCTCAATCACAACTGCTTCAATCTGCAGCAGAGTGAGAAACTCCTTAAGCTACAAGCACCCAGTGACTTTTTGTATATGCTTCTATGGAATATATTTAATGATTTGAACACTGTCAAAAGAGTTTGTTAAGTTGTATGGGGGAAAGAAAGGCTCATCATATTGTGATCCACACAAAATATTTTGATCAACTGAAATGTGGGTTGCTCTATGCAAGCTTTGTGATTGGTTTTATGTAAAACTTGTGGTTGGTCCATGTAGAGTGAACTTTTGATGGATCTGGAAGCAGGATAGATGCAAGGTTGTGATGGATAAAATTATAATCTATGTATATAAGGACTTATCTTCCATTAAAACTATCAACATACTCTTTATGTTGCTAAGAGAAGAAAATTGTTTTATAAATGTTCTCATCTATCTGTGCTGTTTACTTTGTGTAGAATATGTTGATATGGTTATGTCCATAAGACACAGAAGTTCCTGGATCATTTTGTCACAGTGGCAGTTTTACTAGCAGAGGCATGAGAGAGAGAAACACCTAGAGTTGAAGAGTTCCTGGTGAATGAACAAGTAGCCCTAACTATAGCAAACTTGTGATAGTAAAGAAACAAGAGAGCAATCCAAGAATAGTGAAACATCCCAGAAATATTTCCAGTTAAGAAACAGATTCCTTGAAATGTCCTTCAAGTCTTATGACCCATTTTGTCCCCCTTGGTTCCACCTTTGACAATTTTACAACATGGCTAAATGACACCATCCACTTATGTAATTACAATTTTTTTCTTTTTTTTTATTGAGAAAAGGAAAAAAAAGTATCCGCCTCCTCCCAGCCTCCCATTTCCCTCCCCCTCCTCCCACTCCTCTCCCCCTCCCTCTCCAGTCCAAAGAGCAGTCAGGGTTCCCTGCCCTGTGGAAAGTCCAAGGTCCACCCCCCTCCGTCCATGTCTAGGAAGGTGAACATCCAAACTGGCTAGGCTCCCACAAAGCCAGAACATGAAGTAGGATCAAAACCCCGTGCCATTGTCCTTGGCTTCTCATCAGCCCTCATTGTTCGCCATGTTCAGAGAGTCCGGTTTTATCCCATGCTTTTTCAGTCACAGTCCAGCTGGCCTTGGTGAGCTCCCAATAGATCAGCCCCACTGTCTCAGTGAGTGGGTGCACCCCTCATGGTCCTGACTTCCTTGCTCATCTTCTCCCTCCTTCCACTCCTCATTGGGACATTGGGAGCTCAGTCCAGTGCTCCAGTGTGGGTCTCTGTCTCTATCTCCATCCATCACCAGATGAAGGTTCATAGCCAAGAGGATAACTATATGTTTTTCCTTGGGTTCACCTTCTTATTTAGCTTCTTTAGGTTCACCAATTGTAGTCTCCATGACCCTTATCTATGGCTAGAAACCAATTATGGGTGAGTACATTCCATGTTCATCTTTTTGGGTCTGGGTTACCTCACTCAGGATAGTGTTTTATATTTCCATCCATTTGCATGCAAAATTCGAGAAGTCATTGTTTTTTACCACAGCGTAGTACTCTAATGTGTAGATATTCCACACTTTCTTCATCCGTTCTTCCATTGAAGGGCATCTAGGTTGTTTCCAGCTTCTGGTTATTACAAATAATACTGCTATGAACATAGTTAAACAAATGCTTTTGTCATATGATAGGGCATCTCTTGGGTATATTCCCAAGAGTGGTATTGCTGGGTCCAGGGGTAGGTTGATCCCGAATTTCCTGAGAAACTGAAACACTGATTTCCACAGTGGTTGCACAAGATTGCATTCCCACCAGCAATGGATGAGGGTACCCCTTCGTCCACAGCCTCTCCAGCAAAGGCTATCATTGGTGTTTTTGACTTTAGCCATTCTGACAGGTGTAAGATGATATCTCAAAGTTGTTTTGATTTGCATTTCCCTGATTGCTAAGGAGATTGAGCATGACCTTAAGTGTCTTTTGGCCATTTGAACTTCTTCTGTTGAGAATTCTCTGTTCAGTTCAGTGCCCCATTTTTTAATTGGGTTAATTAGCATTTTAAAGTCTAGTTTCTTGAGTTCTCTATATATTTTGGAGATCAGACCATTGTCTGTTGCGGGGTTGGTGAAGATCTTCTCCAAGTCAGTGGATTGCCTTTTTGTCTTAGTGACAGTGTCCTTTGCTTTACAGAAGCTTCTCAGTTTTAGTAGGTCCCATTTATTCACAGGGACCTTTTAGGTCATAGAAGAAAACAAAGTGGCATATCTAGAGTCTTGTAATAATTTAATGACAGATAATTTAATAAGATGTGCAGTTCTCCCTTATTTGTTTTTATTTTTTGAAGAATCCTTTCATGAATGAAAACTTTTGTCAACTTCAATGATTCTCTTCTCCACCACATTCCTTGTCTTGAACACCACATTTCTCTCCTAAATTTATATGTTGTTTTTTAATATTTAAAACTACTGAGTCCATTTGTGGTTGCCAGTATGTGCATGAGTGCACGACACTTTACTGGGTAATAGGTAGCCTTTAAAGGTTGCGTCCCTGAGGAAAACTGACTCTCTCTGACCAGAAGGCATCCACTGCCAATTGTTCCTCATCTAGGGGTAAGGTTCCATGATCCCCTTCTCCATGCATTTTATTTTGTTTGGCTGGATCTTATGCAAAAGGTCAAATTTAGAGTCAGTTCATATGTACAAGAGTCTTAAAACATCCCTCGATTCTACTTAGCCACTGGTGTCCAGTAACTTGGATCTATTTTTCTTTTCTACCTTTGAGGTTGATCCTGAGGCTTTGGTGAAAGATCTGGTATATAAATGTTCTTTTCTTTCTCTCTCTCTTTTTTTTTAATTGGGAACTTTAGTATGTACTTTCTATTTTTAAACCAATCTTTACTTATTAAAACAATATTTTTGGTACATTGCATACCAATACCAGTTCCCTCTCCCTCTCCTCTTCCCACTCTCCCCACCTTACTCCCACTCAACTCCCTATGTACTTCTCAGAGAGGGTGATACATCTCATGGGGAGTCAACAAAGTCTATCATATTACTTTGGAGCAGAAACTTTGAGAAAGCTCTAGCTCAAAGGAACAGAAAATATATTCAATAATATCATAGAAGAAAACTTTCCCAACCTAAAGAAGGATATGTCTATGAAAGTACAAGAAGCTTACAAGACACCAAGTAGCCTGGACCCAAAAATGTCCCCTCACCATATAATAATCAAAACCCTAAATATACAGAATAAAGAAAGGACATTAAGAGATGTAAAAAAGATCAAGTAACATATAAAGGCAGATATATCAGAATTAGACCCAATTTCTCAATTGAAACTCTGAAGCCAGGTCCTGGATAGACATTCAGCAAACACTAAGAGATCATAGATGCCAGCCCATACTACTATAAATCATCAAATCTTTAAATCACCATAGATGTAGGAAACAAAATATTCCATAACAAAACCAGATTTAAGCCATATCTATCCACACAATGGGTGAGAAAAGTGAGAAGGGGAGGATGGGGGGAGCTTGGGGGAATGGATGGTTGGAATAAAGGAAGGACGGATATGGGATCAGGGAAGTGTATATCTTAATTAAGGGATAGGGTTAATCTTAGGGTTGGCAAGAGACTTCAACTCAAATCTTAATAGAAAAAAAATGTACTATTTCATCTGGGCAGATCTGTTATTTCTATGGTCTAACACAGATGTTACACATAGGTCTCAAGGTTACTGGAAGAGGCAGAGAATGCAAGCTTGAACTTGAATGACTTCTTTAAGTGAGAACTGACTTCAGATGGAAACTGAGTCTCATGTGTGCTCCCAAAACACACAAAAATCTCAACTAAGAAAAAGAATTAAAGGTCAATCTCCCTCATGAACACTGATGCAAAAATACTTAATAGGCGGTGGTGACGCACGCCTTTAATA
>NW_004949369.1:3317-15164 GCF_000317375.1 Microtus ochrogaster | reverse complement strand
TTCCACTCAAATCCAGAATGAGACAAGGCTGTGCACTCTCTCCATATTTATTCAATATAGTACTCAAAGTTCTAATTAGAGCAATAAGACAACAAAAGGAGATTAAGCGAATACAAATTGGACAGGAAAATCCAAACTTTCACTATTTGCCGATGATAAAATAGTATACAAAAGTGACCCCAAAATTTTGATGAGGGAAACTACTGTACAGCTGATAAACATCTTCAGTTATATTGCAGGATACACAATAACTCAAAAAATCAGAAGCACTCCAATGTACAAATGATAAAAGAACTGAGAAAGAGATCAGAGAAACTGCACCCTTTACAATAATCACAAATAAGATAAAATATCTTTGGGTAATACTGAAAAAAAGAAATGAAAGACTTATACAACAAGAACTTTAAGTCTTTGAAGAAAGAAATTGAAGAAAATACCAGAAAATGGAAAGATCTTCCATACTCTTGGATACATAAGATCAGCATAAAAATGGTAATCATACCAAAAGCAATCTGCAGATTCAAGCAATACTCATCAAAATCTCAGCACAATTATTCATATTTCTCAGAAGAAAAACACTAAACTTCATATGGAAAAACAAACAAACAAAAACAGAATAGCCAAGACAATTCTGTACAATAAAGGAACTTCTGGGGGCATAACCATCCCTGACATCAAGCTCTGTTATAGAGCTACAGTAATCAAAACACCTTGTTACTGGCATAAAAAGAGATGGGTGGCCCAACAGAAACAAATCAAAGACCTGGATATTAACCCATATACCTATGAGCTCCTGAATTTAGATAAAGAAATTTAAACAATGGAAAAAAGAAAGTGTCTTCAACAATTGCTGCTGCCGTAACTGGGTATCAGCATGTAGAAGAATGCAAATAAATCCATATCTTTCTCCATGCACAAAACTCAAGTCCAAATGGATCAAAGACCTCAGTATAAATCCAACTACAGTGAAACACATAACAACATATAAGTGGGAAGTACAGTTGAAGAGAGGGAGGAGTGAGAATACAAGCAAAGTAGTCATGACCATGATGGGAATACCCACTGAAACAGCTTACCGGAACTAAAGGAAGACTTCCAACTCCAGCCTGACAATGAGGGAACCAGAATAGGACCAAGCTAGGCCCTCTGAATGTAGGTGACAGCTCTGTGGCTGGGGCAGACTTTGGGATCACTGACAGTGAGACCAGGATTTATCCCTACTGATTTTTCTGGCTTTTTGGAACCCATTCTCTCTGGAGGGATACCTTGCTCAGCCTAGATATGGTGGGGAGGGCCTTGGTCCTGCCTCAAAGCAATGTGATAGACATTGTTGATACCCCATGGGAAGACTTACCCTCTCTGAGGAATGGATGAGGTGTGGGATGGGGGTAGGAGAGTAGAAGATGTAGGGAACAGGAAGAGGGATGGGAATGTGGAATAAATTTGTCGTGTAAAATAAGAAAAGATAGTTTTTTAAATAAATTTTTAAAAGATAAAAGTCATATAAAATCTGAAAAATAGAAAGTATATAGACATCATTTTCAATAAATTAAAACTGAAAAATTAAAAAGAAGAAAGTGGAAATTAGCCTTTAATGCATGGACACAGGAGACCACTTCCTAAATATAACACCAGTAGCAGAGACACTGAGAGCAGCAATAACTAAGTGAGACCTGCTGAAACTGAGAACTTCTGTAAAGCAAAGGACACAGTCAATAAGACAAAAGGCAGCCAACTGAATGGAATGAGATTTTAATCAGCCCCACATCAGACAGAGGACTTATCTCCAAAATATATAAAGAACTCAAGAAACTAGACATCAAAATACTAAATAATCTAATTTTAAAATGAGATAAAGAACTAAATAGAGAATTCTTAACAAAAGAATCTCTTATGGCTGAAAGACACTTAAAGAAATGTTAAAAATAATCATCAAACCAGAGTTAATCAACATATTACAGAAGAGCCCGTACCAAATCTTAAAATAGTTAATCTTTTGTGATCAAATTTTCATGTTGAGTTACTAGAAGAAGTTATCACTTGTTGATCAAGTTAATCAACTGTTAGTCAAGTCATCACCAGCAGTTAATCAAATGGTCAAATTCCCCAGTTTCTTAGTACAAAGAGAACTAAACACTAAAATTCTCTGCATGTAGCTGTTAGAATATAACTTTCAGGAGTTTTTCTCCCCTTCCATCAACCAAACTCAGGTCATTAGTAGTAGTGGCAGATTGTGGAATAAGACAGAGGTAGACAGTTTTATTTTTAAGTCACTATCTGAGAGAATCCTCTTATGGAACTTAGTTGTATGTACCTGCACTTATTTACCTGGACAAGGTCACCTAATATGGACACGAGGAGTGAAATCAGGTCAGTTACAGGGGCCACAAGAAAACTTGAACTGAGACAATTTTATTGAGAGCAATCAGATTTTTTTATACCTTATCAGAAACACAATATAATGCAAATTTGCCAGAATACAGTGACATTTGCAAGTTATATAGGTACACAAATTTAATGGCTAATACCAATTGTCCTGTCAATTTCTCATGCTTCCTTGACTGCTAAGGGAACATACAGAGAAACTCAAAATGGCTTGAACACTTCACTAACTAAAGGAATACTTCATTCTCTCAGGAATTGTGCTCCAGGAAACATGAAGTCTAAACTAAAAAACCTATGAGGCATGTCTTTCAAGGCAACTAGGCCAAGCCCACTCATGGTTCCGAAATTTATCTTATTGTGTAATATTTTATTGTGGTAAATATGTATAACATAATATTTTCTCTCTTTACAATTTTTAAATTACCTTCTTAATTAATTTTTTCCTTCAATTAAAAATGAACTTTTTCCTCACATAATACAGCAATATTAGGGTTTCCAATCACTGTATTCCCAGCTCCTCCCTTCTTCCCATCTTCCTTGGATATACTCCCTTTCTGTCTCTCTTTAAAACACAAATTGTCTTTTATGGGCTAATAGAGAAATGGAAAAAAATAAGATAAAAGAAAAAGTAAAATATTGCAATTGTACAAACAAGCAGAAGTAAAAAAAAAAGTCTAGGAAAAATTATAAAGAACAGACATCCACAATTATTTCTCTTAGAAATCCCATAAAAATGTTGAACAGAAGCCAAAGTATATATTCAGAGGACATGTAGGGGGAAACAAAAAAATACAGATGAAATAAAATGAAAATTAAGAAAATAACAAAATATTTTTATAATTTGTGGTTTTTAAGATTTTTATTTTAAATAATTAACTTTTTCATTCATTTTACATGTTGACTGCTGTTTCCCCTCCCTCCTCTCCTCTCCTCTCTTTCTCTGGACTCCTGTCAACCCCCTTCTAAATTCACTCCTCCATCTCCATTCAGAAAGGGGCAGGCCTTCCATGGGCTGGCACAAAGCATGGCACATGAAGATGAGATAGGACCAAGATCCACCCCCTACATCAAGGCTGGGTATGGTAACCCAGCATTGGGAACAGGTTCACAAATGCCAGCTAAGTGCCAGGAACATGTCCTGATCTTACTTCTTGGAGCCTTACCAACAGATCAAGTGACACAACCACTAAACACATGAAGAGGGCCTAGGTTGCTCCCATGAAGACTCCCTAACTGTTGGTCCAGATTCCTAGGATTGTGTGAGACAGAGATTCAAGGTCATAATGGAGAAACCCAGAAAATAAAATTTTAAAACAAGGGAGGAACACTAATATGACTTTATGAGACAAAGAACCTCCAAAGATATTATTGAATTTGTTTCAAACAATTATCTACTGTATACAGCCTAGTCTAAAAAGTAGTAGTTATTTTCCCCATTGAGACATGTTAGAGGAAACAACAATAATGAAATCATAATATAGATTGTTTGTTAAGGGTGTTTGAAGGATTTTGAGTTTCTTGCATTATTTTAATTCATTTTTATAAAATTTCACACATGAGTACTGCATGTACATAATTTCCACCCTTCCCATTCCCCTATCCATTTCATCCTGTGATTGCAAAACTCCATGACAAATTCATAATCTTTTATTCCTTAATTACTATTGTGTATATTATATACATATTATATATATATATATACATATATATATATATATATATATATACCTATAATTACAACATACTAAATCCAGTTAGGGAGGCTCAAATGTCTCTGTTTATCTGTCAGGGGTGTGTATCAAGATGTGAGCTCCTAGTCCATGGTTCAATACACTATCATAAATTTTAGAATGGTAAACCAAATGCAATGATTTGTTGATAAGTTGCCTTGGTGTTGTTTTATTAAAGCAATAGAACATTCACTAAGAAAGGCACCATAGCAGGAAAAGTTTTGACAAGGTCTAAAATATCCAAGGAACAGTAAAGAGGACTACATGTACTGTTTAAAAGGGAGTTTTGGCTGAAGAGAAGTTTTGTTATTCCTTCAGGATGGGGCAGTTGTGATAGAGTTAGGGCTATTATAGTAAAATTCTGTTGCTATGCAATCAGCCATCTTGGAAGTGGCCTTTTTCAAGATGTCTCTAAAGTGCTCAAAATATCCATGATATCAATGTAAATTCCCTCTCCATAGACAAGGATTCAGTATCAATGTCAGTACCTGATCAACATATATAGAGCAGAAAAAATGCTGAAAGCTTTAAATCAAACAGTCAAGTTAGCCATCACCTTAGTTTAGTTGAAGAAAAACTATTTACAACTATAAATATCTTACCATTTTTATGTTACTTACTATAAACATCTCTCAATATCATTAACCATAATTTACCAGTGTTCTAGTATTCATCTAAACCCTAGGTATAGTTGTTTCTCAGATAGGTCTTGACCCTTCTAACTTCCCACTCTCTACATTTTGGAATTTAACCCATGCTTTAATTAAATCTTTAACCACTTGGCAAAAATGACTGGAATTGGAATAAAAGGAATTATTACCTTTGTGGATATTTCTCTCTGCATTACTCTTTTTGTACTTTTCGGTACCCTTCCATTTACTCCATTGCCCTTTTTAATCTAGAACAAGCTGAATTTCTTGCACACATGTGATAAGCTTCTTCCCTTTATGTCATTTTCCCTTGTTCCTTGAAAATTTCTATATAGTGTTTCAGATCCTATAACTCACCTAAAGCCTATTTTTCCTTTTTTTTCTGAACCACCTTCTTCTTTTGACTTCTCCCAGCTACCCTATGTCACTACCCTGTATAATTATTAATGATTTTTCTGGAGACCCTGTGTCTGAGTCGCTGTTTCAATTCTGTTAAGAGATGTCATAACCAATGCAACTCTTAGAACAAAAGCACTCTTTGAATAAAATCATTTAATTAGGGGGTAACTGTATGATGATCATAGCAGAGAGCATAAAAGCAGTCAGGGGTGGGCCTTGGAAGTAGTTGAGACCTAAATCCCAATCTAAAAGAAAAACACAGCCTTGGCTGGGCATGGACTTTTAAAAGATAAAACCAACGCCAGTGAAACATTTTCTCCAACAATACCATGGCTCCTGATGCTTCTAGTTCTTTCAATTAGTACCACTCCCTGATGACTAAGCATTCGAGTGTATGAGTCTATGGGAGTCATCCTTATTCAAACTGCCACACTCTATAAATATTTATACAAAGCAAATTCTGGTTAAGATGATAGAGAAAAATAGAATTGTTGTTTTCATCAAGCTACCAGTGAACTAGAAAAATTTCTCTGGAGATACACTTTGAGGGTCTTTAAGATCATTCCCAGTCTCCTAATAGCTGTTAGGTTGTTTCTCTAGCTGAAGAAGGTACCTTTCAGTGGCATCTCAGAGAAGAGCTGTTGGGGGATGGGTGATAGCAGAGCAGAGCTAACTACTGGATGTGGCTTAAATTGGCTGCTCAGCTGAATAAGATTTCTGGATCTCTGCCCAGGTCCTAAACCTGGATCCTGGGAGCATAAGCCAGTGCACATCACTCAGACCATAATCTGGTTATATAGGAAATGTGGTCAGTTAGTGGTGATTATCTCCTTCTAAACGGAACATTCTAGACATAATTGATGCTAATGGAATTGTATTTTGATATCTTTTTATTATCTTTCTGTTTTGTTACTGTTTGGGCTAATCTCTCACATGTTTAGGTTATATAACATCTTATAGGTACTAAGTGTAAATAGCAAAAATCATAGTATATACAAGGTTCTACTAGACTCTTGGCTTCACTCATATATTGTGATTTTTGGGTATGTTCCTCCTGTAAAATGAGGGTCTATTAAATTCTTCTACACTGTAAGACAATCACAACTTCCATCCATTTGAGATCATATTGACAAACTTTATCTTTGGCTTCTTTTTTAAAATAGATATTTTCTTATCACTTAGAAGAGATTCTATTTAAAAGTATGTTCTACACATAAAACAGCTATATACATAGTCTATATTCAATACTGAATAACTTTATTTTACCATTTCATCTTCAAATCCTTGAAATGTTATAGTTTATCAGGATTTTATTTCAAAAACCAAACGTTTTTGCTTGTCAGTGTCACAACTGTATGTATAATCAAAATCTTGTGCATTGTGATATAAATTAACTGATTCTCTCAAGAAGACACTCACTCTAATGACATGCAGTGACTATAACCTAGAGATATTTATATCCTAGTATCTAGAAGACAGAGGATTTTTGGACCATCTTTCTTGGATTATTGCCGTAATTATTTTCATACTTGTTGAATATTTGATATCATTTCATTAAATTTTAACACACTTTGACTGGAAGCATAAAGGTCTTAAAAGAGAAACAGAGGTTTTGATTATTTATGGAAGAGCTCACAGCAAAAGCAGTCTTGTGAGTACTGGTCCATTTCAACGTCATTTTCCATCCTAGTGCTGTGAAGTACATAAAGTAGATGTACACTGTTAAGGTTATCATTCATTGGAGTCACCTAGGAAAATAATCTTATAAAGATAATGTCTAGGAAAACTCTCATAACCCTTGCCTTAAGTAGATATCAACTTTATTTTCTTTATTATTAAAACTATTTTGTCCTTAACTCCAGAGATTGACATAAATATTCTCTTCCAAATATCTTGCTTACACAAATAGTATGAAGTAAAGATACAGGACAATCTGTGTATAAGTAATAACATGCATAATAGAGTCACTTCAAATTTATTGCTATCAGTTTTACCATTCATTGAACATCATTGTGTTTGCTTCTGACAAAGGTCTCTAATGTATATACTACTCCACCACTCACTTTCTGGAAATTCACATTGAGTGACAATATAAAAAAGCTATCAAATCTTTGTACATATGATAAAATTATGAGATATTTCGATTCCTCATGCAGAAAAAGAGAAATTCAAATACAGCGATGGAGTTATGGCTCATAATAAAAGGGCCTAATGTGGGGAAGCACATAGAAATGATGGCTGTAATATTCATTATCCACCCTTCATTATCATATACAAAAGCATTCCAACCCTGTAAGATGGAGGAGAGGGTATACAAACCTAGAAAGGTGAAGACCAGGACCAGGATGCTCTGGGTGGCTCTAGACTCAGGGGATACACTAAAGGAAACATGAGAGCTACGGATATGTTGAACCCTTTGCTTGTGCCTGTATAAAATGACAACCATAAATCCACCAGACCAGGCAACTATTACAGACAACAAAACTTCAGAGAATACACAGAAAACTGTATACAATGAGACTGCAACTTCATCATAACCTACATTGGAGCAATATGCCGAATTTCTTTTGTGTGTCATGTTTTTGCTGTTCCCTTTGATATACAGATACACAGGAAAAATCATATTTATTACCATGTACAGGACCCAGCAGAGGGTAATATAGAGTCCAATGTACTTTGTAATTTTGGCTTTCAGAAGCATACAACTGGAGTCACTGGAACTGATGGTGATGGCCTGAAATACACTTAAGAAACAGGTGGTGCCAATGGACATGTTCCTGCCAAGTCTTTGAACATACAGAAGAACTTTACAACCAAAATCACTGATAAGCCATTGCATCCCAAAAGCCTGTATTGTCATTAGCACACCTTTAGAAACAATAATCAATGAGTTGGCTGTGAACAGGTGTGTGAAAATCAAATCTTTTGTCTTTAACTTCTGTTTAATGAAGTAATGGATAAGATAGTAGGAAAGAAGAGAAAAATTTCCAAGAATTCCAATTATGCTCTGAAATAAGAACACTACTCCTATTACCAAATCCTTGACATCCATTGTGTCATTTAGTTCATTTTGATTATATAAATTATTGTAATAATCTCTTGGTTAAAGAAAATTAGGAATTAAAATTTCTATAGGTATAGTATGGGTGTACCTGAATTACTTTTGCTTGAGACTGCAAAACCAATATGTACAGCACACCAAGTCATTGTCTCAAATATAATTTATTTTGACAGTAGTAGTAACTCATCAGAGGACAGCTGAAGTATTCAAATGCACACACTCAGTAAGGAATAAAAATGGTAATAATGCCAGTTCTTTCATTGGATCTAATATCTGAAACATGATGCCATAGCAGAAATGTAAAGTAGGAAACAGCAGCTATTTGTAACCACTGACATAAGCAAGCATCTTACAGAATGGAAACGGTGATCACATTGTAGTCAATATTTTGGAATCTGAAAACCTGTAAGTTACTGGGGAGAATATAAATTTACATTTCAATTTATAGCTTTCCTTTTAAAGTTCAAAATCCATTCATAAAAATTAGCATCTAACTTTAGATTCCACCACACTTATTTTAGAGTGCATAGCCTTCGTTGATACTCACATGGCACTGTCCTCTGCAACAGCATAAAATAAAAGATAAAGCAATTCATAAAACCTATATGCAGTGAAATAGAAATTAAATAGGAAAAATTGTTGATTTTACATTATGAGACCAATTACACAGAGCACAACACAAGTCAGCAGTTATCCAGTCTCTAAATAGGCTAACATCAATAGGAACTCATTTTCCAATAACCTCACCTCACCCGGTAATACAGCAGAACACTATTATCAGTGACACAGTTTGGGATTATACAGGGTAAATGACAATTTCATATTTCTATTTTTTGATAGTGGACTTTAGTAATGGTCTCACTCTGTAATGTATACTGACCTTGAATTCAGCAAATATCTAAATAAGCCTCTAGATTCTTGACTTTGTCATACACCATTAATTTTTTTCTTGATCCTTCCAATGAGCAGGCAATAATGCTTTATGTGTTTTTTTTTTATTACTGCTGCTTTTGTTGTTCTTGGACTATCACCCATCACAAAAATGTAATGGAAATTGTTGAGTTCTGGTTGATATGAAGTTAGAGTCTCTACAGGACAAATATCACATAGACACAACCATGAAAGACCATGGATATACCTGTGATGCAAATTATGAGTTCATTATGATGCTTATTAGAATGCCATCCAGAGCCTTTGTTATACTTATTTTGTTGGGAGCGCAAAGGCCCTGTACCCACAGATCTCCAGGGAAACCAGAAATGCTAAATATACAAGACTACCTTTTTCATGGAAAAGCTATAAAATCTGTCTTTCCATCCAGGAATCTGAGAATTGGAGGTGATGGTAGCACACACCTTTAATCCCAACACTCTGGAGTCAGAGGCACGAGGATCTCTGTGAGTTAGAGGCCAGTCTAATCTATAAGAACTAGCTCCAGGACAGGCTCCAAAGCTACAGAGAAACCCTGTCTTGAAAAACAAATAGCCTGGTGATCTACATTATCTCCTGAACCATGCCCTATCAGTCTCTCACAATCAAGATCAGAGATGTCTAATACCCTAAATGACACTAATATTGTACAGCTAGAGGTTCCCCCAAGCTCTCACAACAAAAACCAAGAGGTGGCTAATAGCCCTTTGACCTCTATGTTATTTGTATGTCTGACTCAAGGCCAGTTCCTTCCTAAGATCCTTAAGCTAAAATGGGTAGCATGTCTACAGAAACCATCTTTTTGGAAGAATTTCATGTAGCCTCAGTTGAGTCTCAATCCAATTGTGTTTCCTTATGCAGCAGGAATTGTACAACACCAGGAACATTTTCCCATTTCATCTTGTGTTGAAATAACTGGAAATAAACTGCATGACATCAGACTTCCAAAGGTTTGATTTAGAATGACTTAAGTCACTCTTAATTGAGATTTTATTCTCACCTCCTTGCGTATTGCTGCAGGTTTTAACACCTGAAGACACTCCTTCACTTATTGATGCCTTATTAAACTTTGTAATGTTTGATAATGAAATCAACAAGGAAGGAAATTTATCAAAGTACAGAGTTGTACCAAGGACAATTAAAACTCACTGTGGTTGTGAACTTCTTAAGTTTACCCACCTGGGAAACTTGGCTGGACACACTGACCAGAGGCTAGTGCATACCTGTGAGGACAGAAAAAGAATGTTCACCATCGCAGAAAAGTACTCCAACATATAAACATACTCCAGCATACAAAAGTACTCCAGCAGTCAAGGGCTGGAATAATTTTGAAATTAATGGAGAAGTGGAAAGAATTCTCCATTTGAGAGTCTGGTAGAAGGACTGCAACCATTGTTCAGTACAGAGAAGGAAGAGACAATGGGAAGTGAGAGAACTTTCTGGATTCCCACTGACACTATGAAATGTGTGAGCCATCCCTGGTAACAATATCTTTCCATTTCCAGTGGCTAAAACTTGCTTCCAGAGACATAGGACTATTTACAGAAATGCACAGTGTGCTCACATTTGTCACACAACTGAAAGCATGTTCTCACTAATAAGAACTTACTAAATATTTCATTGAGTTCAAAGACATACTGGAGTTAAATTGAAAACTGCCATCAGAATTGCAATTAGAAATTACTGCATAAACCTGTTCATTTGGCAACATGTGGTAGAGAGTGGCATTGTCTTCATTGCTGAGATAAGGCTTGAGGGAAAGCTTGTGTAATAATTCTCCAGATTCTTTAAGGGTTGTAGCACTGAGAACAGAGGAGATAGACAACTCCGAGCTACCTCCTTACACCTGTCAGAATGGCCAAAATCAAAAACACCAATGAAAACCTATGCTGGAGATGATGTGGAGTAAGGGGAACACTCATCTATTGTTGGTGGGAATGCAAACTTGTGCAACCACTTTGGAAAGCAGTGTGGCAGTTTCTCAGGAAACTGAGAGTGAACCTACCTCAGGATCCCGCAATTCCACTCTTGGGAATATACCCAAGAGATGCCCAATCATACTACAAAAGCATTTGTTCAACTATGTTCATAGCAGCACTATTTGTAATATCCAAAACCTGGAAACAACCTAGGTGCCCCTCAATAGAAGAATGGATAAAGAAGGTGTGGCACATATAAACTTTAGAGTTCTACTCAGCGGTAAAAAATAATGACATCTTGAATTTTGCATACAAATGGATGGAAATAGAAAACACTATCCTGAGTGAAATAACCCAGATCCAGAAAGAGGAATATGGTATGTACTCACTCATAAGTGGATTCTAGCCATAAACAAAGGACATTGAGACTACAATTCATGATCCTAGAGAAGCTAAATAACAAGGTGAACCCAAGGAAAAACAAATAGTCATCCTCCTGGATATTGGAAGTAGACAAGATTGCCGGGCAAAAGTTAAGAGCACGGGGATGGAGATGGGTTGGGGGGAAGGGGAGAGATAAGGGAAAAGGGGAGGATTGGGGAGAGCTTGGGGAAATAGGATGAGATGGAGGAAGGGTGAATATAGGAACAGGGAAGAAGATATCTTAACTAAGGGAGCCATTTTAGGGTTGGCAAGAGACTTGGCTCTAGAGGGGTTCCCAGGTGTCCAAGGGGATTTCCCCAGCTAGGTCCTTGGGCAACAGAGGAGAGGGT
>NW_004949369.1:0-3217 GCF_000317375.1 Microtus ochrogaster | reverse complement strand
TTGCCTATCACCATAGAACCTTCATCTGGCGATGGATGGAGATAGAGACAGAGACCCACAATGGAGCACTGGACTGAGCTCCCAAGGCCCAGATGAAGAGCAGAAGGAGGGAGAAGATGAGCAAGGAAGTCAGGACCGTGAGGGGTGAGTCCACCCACAGAGACAGTGGGACAAATCTAATGGGAGCTCACCAAGGCCAGCTGGACTGGGATTGAACCAGCATGTGATCAAACCAGACTCTCTGAATGTGGCTGACAACGAGGGCTGACTGAGAAGCCAATGATAATGACACCGGGATTTGATTCTACTGCATGTACTGGCTTTTTGGGAGCCTAGTCTGTTTGGATGCACACCTTCCTAGACCTGGATGGAGCGGGGGAGCCTTGAACTTCCCACAGGACAGGAAACCCTGACTGCTCTTAGGACTGGAGAGGGAGCAGGAGGAGGAGTGGGAGGGAAATGGGAGGATGGGAGGAGGTGGAAATTTTTAATAAATAAAAAAGAAAATGAATAATAAATAGTAACTGTCTTAGTCACTATTCTATTGCTGTGAAAACACACCATGAAAGAAAAGCATTATAAAAGAAAGCATTTAATTGGGGCTTATTTAAAATTTCAGAGGATTAGTCACCATAGTGGTGGTATGCAGGCAAACATGGTGCAGAAGAAGTAGCTGAGAGTTCTACATTCTGTTTCCCACAGACAGCCAGAAGTGAACCATTGGGCCTGGCTTGAGCGTTTGAAAGCCCACCTATAGTGAAAATCTTTTTCTAACTGGGTCACATCTCCCAATTCATTCCAAGTAGTGTCACTTCTTGCTCACTAAACAATCAAATATATGAATCTTTGGTGGGCATTCTTATTTGAACAACCACAGTAAGTCTATATACTTGCATTAAAGTCTATTATTAAAGATAAAAAAAACAAATTTGGACATTTGTGTTCTGCTTATATGTTCACATAAGTTTGGGCAGCATAGTGCTATGACAGCCACAATTTCGAGCATACAATTGATGTTCAGCTTCTTTTCAAAACTGGTATTTGTATGCAAAGATTTTGGCATTATTAAAATGCCATGCTCAAATTATAGCCCAGTCAATCATAAACTACCTATCATCAATTTGGCATTATGAAGTAAAAACAGACTCAATACTCATTTTGGAATCAATTATATGTCTGAGGGACCACACCTTACTATCTATCAAATAAAATATTGAACTATATTACCTTTACACTCACTTCCTGTACAGAAAATGATATTCAATATAACAGTGTGGCATAAAAATTACCAGGTTAAAGAAATAACTCTTGTGCTGATGACTTTGCATTGTACAAGTGAAGCTTTAGTTCCACCTGCACAACTAACAAAATTGTGTGGTGGCACACAGCTATCATCCAAGGGTTGAGGAGGTAGAACAAGTGGGATTTTGAGCCTCCCTGTCCAGCAATCCTGGAACATTCAGAGAGTTAGAGATTTCTCAAAAAAAATACAAACAAAAATAAAATTTTGAGGAAAGGCAGCTGAGTTTCTTTTCTGACTCCACACAGAGAGACTCACAAGACACACACAGAGAGAGATACACACACACTAGTATACATTAACAGATAAAAACTCATAAACACACACATAGAAACACACAAACACATGATCACACAACTACTTACACATACACATTTATACACTTTCCAACGAAAATACTCTATATTACACACATGCACTAACCACTACCAACACAACCCTTACATATTCTCTTTCTCTCGTATAAACTCACAAATACAATGGGACTCAACTAAAATCACACATGTACCTTAACAGAAACAGACCTAGACAAAGAGGAAAATTAGTTATGAATTCCAGTTTAAAGACTTATATTTGCTAATTCCTTGATCAAGTCAAAAATTAATAACATATCAAGATTTTGAAAAGACACTAAACTAAAATTTATTCATGGAATATTATCTGAACACTAATGTTGAAATAATTGAAGTTCAAAAGAAAATTTAGGGTATGGAAGTAGCTGTGTGGTGGGATCCTTGACCTGGAACAAAGTTATGGATTGCCTCAATATTCTGCATTGAAAACTGGAAAACTCACCCTATTTTTGCAATGAAATGAGAATATTACTAAATCAGAAGATATAAGAAAAGATACGTTTGTCTTGGTTTAAGGATGTGCATGCTTCATATTTACAACATCATTTTCCAAACAGCACTCTCTTCCCAAGTTCAAGATGGAAAGCACCCTTAGCAGTCATAACCACTGACTATGGGAGAAACATAGCTCCTTTCCCAGACCAAAATGCTGTGCTGCTTAGAAACAAGTTTTACACCACAAGCAGGTCCACCTTTACAGGATTAAATAATTACTATGATGCCAATAAAATCCATATTATTAACAAGAGGCTGTTACACCAAAATCTATGATTGTCACACTGAACAATTTCATTTAATGTGAAGAATGTGTAAATGTAAATTTTGGTGACAAGATTTCCAATCCTCTCACACTTTCAAAGACAGATTTCATGATTATTTAGAATATTAAATAATCACCTGAGATTTCATTACGTTATACTGAGTAGATGGGAGATTTTTAATGGGGCGGGGCCAGACTTCCTTAATTGCTTTTTAAAGCTCAGAAAGTTTTCCCATTTCTTGAATGATTTTTTTCACTGCATCTGTTTCCACCAAAAAAAAAAAAAAGAAAGAAAGAAACCTCTTTCCAGATATGAACACTTACCAGATTCACCTTATTTGCTGGCTCTACTTTCTGTATGAACCAAATGCTCACTTGAATAGTCTATACTGAACATTCTGCTCTCTGTGTAGCTTGTGACATCCTGAAATCCAGTTCTGTGGGATAGGTAGGCAGCACAACTCTGAATAAAGGTCTGATGCTCTGTGACCTCATCTCCCATCTGAACTGCATTTTCCATTTCAACAACAGTTGTAATGACAGTTCTGGCTTTGGGATAATTACAGAAACTGGTTAGAAGTTTCTTCTAAGTGTCTCCAAAGAGGTAAGTTTTTCAGAGAGGTTCTTACATTCTCATGACACCTGAAAAACAACAGTGACAGAGGACATAAGACATGTCTTAATTTCATGTGTGAGAGTCATGCAAAGAACTGAGGATATTTTATTGGACTCTACCTTTCTTTTTTTCATCTTTTACATTATGTATTTTATTTTATTTTAAATTTATTTATTTATTAAAGATTT
>NW_004949368.1:61846-62343 GCF_000317375.1 Microtus ochrogaster | reverse complement strand
AGATTGTTCGGTAGTTAAGGGCACTTGGGTTTGGTTCCCAGCTTCATAAGGGGGCTCACATCCTTTTGAATCTAAAATTCCAGGGGACCCAATACTTTCTGACCTCAGCACCAAGCATGCATATAGAGCATATACATGCGAGAAAGCGTTCACACACAGGCATACATGTAAAAATAAATGTGAGCGTTACAAACTAACTTAATGCTACAAGTCAGATGAGAAACCTCATCTACTTTTACTATTAAATAATATCTTCAGCTTTTTCTCAGGCTATCTCAGAATTTAGCATACTACATTTGCATCAAAAACCAAGGATGCTGATTTTATTTTTTCTAATAAGACCCTAGAATAAAAGCTTGATTATAAATATACAACAGTATAAAAAGTATAAAAAAAGTACAAGAAAAGGGAGAGGAATGGAGAAAAATGTATAGCTCAATAAAAACAATAAAAAAGGAAAAAAAGGTACAGTTATCGTAAATGCTTCCTCTTTTTTT
>NW_004949368.1:59917-61365 GCF_000317375.1 Microtus ochrogaster | reverse complement strand
AAAAGACTCTTTACAGCACCGTCCAGCTCTCCTATGAAATACTCAGCATCCTAAATATTCTGTACACTTTTTTCTTGCAGTAAACTAAGCACTGGCTTAGAGTTTGGTGGGTGGGCGGATGGGTATCCAATTTAAAACTGCATTATAAACTGTCTTTAGGCAGGATAGTAGGTATCCAAGTTAAAAATAGAAAGGTCAGTGTGTCATTTTGTAGTCTTTTCAAAGTTTAAATTGTTCTTTGTCCCCTTCTACATGATGCTCAGTCACCACTCCTGAGTGGAGATAGGAGAGGCTTCTCATGAGCTGCTTTCTACTGCTGCAGCAAGACTTGAAGACATATGTATCATTGAGGACTTCCCCAATTTGGCCCTTACACAGAATCCCACAACACATTTTCTGTCTTTTCCTGTAGGTAATATACAAAATGTAAAACCTTGAATATTATTAGAGCTAGAAGTCATCTCTGTATCTGAAATGTCATCTCACTGGTTACTGTAGCAAGGAAACTGAATTGGAGAGCACTTGAACTGTGTTAGGATTTTGATGGGGATTGCATTGAATCTCTAGATGGTGTTTGGTAGGATTGCCATTTTTATTATGCTGATCGTAACTATCCAAGAGCATGGGAATTCTTCTCATTTTCTGGTATCTTCTTCAATTTCTTCAAAGACTTTCTCAAATAGGTCTTTCACTTCTTTGTTTAGGGATACCCCCAAGATATTTTATGTTATTTGTGGCTATTATGAAGGGTGATGTTTCTCTGGTTTCTTTCTCAGCTTCTTTATCATTTGTATATAGGAGGGCTACTGATGTTTCTGAGTTGATCTTGGATCCCCCCACATTACTGAAGGTATTTATCAGCTGTAGAAGTCCCCTAGTAAAGTTTTTGGGGTCACTTATGTAAACTATCATATCATCTGCAAATAACAAAAGTTTGACTTCTTTCTTTCCAATTTGAATCCCCTTGTTCTTTTTGTTGTTGTTGATGATGAATTATTGCTCTAGCCAGAACTTCAAGGACTATGTTGAATAGTTATGAAGAGAGTGGACAGCCTTGTCTTGTTTCTGATTTTAGTGGAATCGCTTTGAGTTTCTCTCCATTAATTTGATGTTGACTATCTGCTTGTTGTCTATTGCTTTTATTGTGTTTAGATATGTTTAAAATCATTTTATTTTGCTTCTTCTGGGGTAGGTTGATCTTAGTCTTCCTGATGTATGGCTACTGGTTTCTGGTGTTACTATGTTGATTTCTAGGCTGTTGGATGAATTCTTGCATTGGCACCTACCCATCTCTTCCTTCAATTGATGCCGTTATTGACTTTACATATTGGTCTAATTCTTACAGTGGCTGTTTGTGTCTTGGAAACTGTTCTTTGTCTGTTCTGTACTGTCACTGTCTGTGTTGCAGGGGTATTTGTGCAGCCTACCTGTAGAAAACTGTCCTGCTG
>NW_004949368.1:51539-56879 GCF_000317375.1 Microtus ochrogaster | reverse complement strand
TAGCTTCAACGTTAAGTTTCCTAGCCATAGGATGGACACATTTTATTGATTCCTGTGGCTACTTGTTTATATTCTTAGGACAGGGGTTAGTATACTATTCCTACGCCTTAATGAATTTACTTTTAAAGTCTACATCTTCTCATCGGATCAAGCCCCCATGCCCATAGTGCCCTTTAGTTTGATGTCATTCTCTTATTGCTGTTTGATAACACACTCTTTCCCATAGCATCCCTTATGTGCAGTCTTCCTGTACCCCCCAAATGAACTTGCAAGGGAATCAGTGTACTCCCTTCTTAGCAAGAAAATCATTTTGGGAACCCAGGCAAGACAGTAACAGAGATCTTTTCCACATTCCCATCAGCCCTCATTTTTGAAAGTGCCCTTCAGAGAGCTTGCTGAGGGAGTTCCTGCCTTTAAGCATTTAGTGTTGTGCCTTGCATGTTCTGTAATATGCATGCAAGTTAGATTGAATTAGTGCCCAGAGAAAGCAAACATGAGAGTTTGATAAATTTCTATTGGAGTTAGATAGTAAACAAAATTCCTTAGTACTTTAGAAGTAGTTCGTTTAACCTGGAGCACCTGGGTTTGACGAGAATGAATTGCCTTGTTCCTTCTTCCCTAAGTGCAGGGTGGTCACTTTCCTCACCTCCTAGTATATGGGCCATCAGGTGCTGGAAAAAATACAAGAATTATGTGTATGCCACGAGAACTTTATGGTGTCAGGGTGAATAAATTGAGAATTGAGCATCAACCTATCACAGTAAGCATTTCTTGTCAGTGCTCAGCAGATGTTTCTGGCAAGGATTTTCTTTTCTTTTTTTTATATTTTTTATTTTATTGAGCTATACATTTTTCTCTGCTCCCCTTCCTGCTTCTTCCCTCCCCTTCAACTCTCTCCCATGGTTTCCATGCTTCCAATTTACTCAGGAGAGCTTGTCTTTTTCAACTTTCCATGTAGATTATATCAATGTATGTCTCTCTTAGGGTCCTCATTGTTGTCTAGGTTTTCTAGGATTGTGAATTGTAGACTGGCTTTTTTTTTTTTTTTTTTTTTGCTTTATGTTTCAAAGCCACTTATGAGTGAGTACATAACGATATTTCTCTTTCTGGGTCTGGGTTACCTCAATCAATATGATGTTTTCTAGATTCATCCATTTGCCTATGAATTTCAAGATGTCATTATTTTTCTCGTCTGTGTAGTACTCCGTTGTGTAAATGTACCACATTTTCCTTATCCATTCTTCGGTCAAGGGGGCATTAGGTTGTTCCCAGGTTCTGGCTATGACAAACAATGCTGCTATGAACAGAGTTGAGCACATGTCCTTGTGGCATCCTTTGGATATATACCCAAAAGTGGTATTACTGGGTCTTGAGGAAGGTTGTTTCCTAATTTTTTGAGAAATCGCCCCACTGACATCCAAAGGGGCTGTACCAGCTTGCATTCCCACCAGCAATGCAGAAGTGTTCCCTTTACCCCACAACCTCTCCAGCATAAGTTGTCATCAGTGTTTTTGATCTTGGCCATTCTTACAGGTAAAAGATGGAATCTCAAAGTTGTTTTGATTTGCATTTCTCTGATGACTGAGATTGTTGAGTATTTCCTTAAGTGTCTTTCAACCATTTTAGATTCTTATGTTGAGAGTTTTCTGTTTAGGTCTGTACTACCTTTTTTTTTTTTATTGGATTATTTTTTCTTTTGATGACCAGTTTCTTGAGTTCTTTGTATCTTTTGGAGATTAGACCTCTCTTTTTCTGATGTGGGGTTAGTGAAGATCTTTTCCCATTTAGTAGGCTGTTGTTTCATCTTGTTGACCATGTGCTTTGCTTTACAGAAGCTTTTCAGTTTCAGGAGGTCCCATTTATTAATTGTTTCAATCAGTGTCTGTACTATTGGGATTATATTTGGGGAGTGGTCTCCTGTGCCAGTGAGTTCAAATGTACTTCCCACTTTCTCTTTTATAAGGTTGAATATGGCTGGCTTTATGTTGAGGTCTTTGACCCATTTGGACTTGAGTTTTGTGCATGGTGATAGATATGGGTCTATTTTCATTTTTCTACATGTTGATATCCAGTTACGCCAGCACCATTTATTAAATATGCTTTCTTTTTTCCGTTTGATATTTCTTGCTTTTTAGTCAAAAGTCAGGTGTTCGTAGGTGTGTGGATTAATATCTGGGTCTTTGATTTGGTTCCATTGGTCCTTCTGTCTGTTTTTATGCCAATACAAGGCTGTTTTCAGTACTGTAACTCTGTACTAGAGTTTGAAGTCAAGGATTGTGATACCTTCAGGAGTTCTTTTGTTGTACAGGATTGTTTTGCCTATCCTGGGTTTTTTGCTTTTCAGCATGTAGTTGAGTACTGTTTTTATGAGGTTTATGAATAATTTTACTGGGATTTTGATGGGCATTGTGTGGAATCTGTAGATTGCTTTTGGTAAGATTGCCATTTTTACTATGTTAATTCTACCTCTCCAAGCACATGGGAAATCTTTCCACTTTCTGGTGTCTTCTTCAAGTTCTTACTTAAAAGATTTAAAGTTCTTGTCATTCAAATCTTCCAGTTGTTTGCTTAGAGTTACTTCTAGATATTTTATGCTATTTGTGGCTATTGTAAAGGGTGATGTTTCTCTGATGTTTTTTTCTTCTGTGTAAAGGAGGGCTACTGTTTTTGTTTGTTTGTTGTTGTTGTTGCTACATTACTGAAAGTGTTTATGAGTTGTAGAAGTTCCTTGGTAGAATTTTTGGGTTGCTTATGTAAACTGTCATATCATCAGCAAATAATGAGAGTTTGACTTCTTTTCTGATGTGTATCCCTTTGATCTCCTTTTGTTGTCTTATTGCTGTAGCTAGGACCTTAAGAACTATATTGAATAGATATGGAGAGAGTGGACAACCTTCTGTTGTTCCTGATTTCAGTGAAAGCGCTGGGAGTTTCTCTTCATTTAGTTTGATGTTGGCTGTTGGCTTCCTGTATTTTGCCATTATTATGTTTAGGTATGTTCTTTGTATCCCTGCTCTTTCCAAGACCTTTATCATGAAGGGATGTTGTATTTTCTTGAGAGCTTTTTCAGTATCTAAATGAGTTGATCATGTGGTGTTTATTTTTTAGTTTGTTTATATGATGGATTACATTGATAGATTTTCATATGTTGAACCATCCCTGCATCTCTGGGATGAAGCTGACTTAATCATGGTGGATGATGGTACTGATGTGTTCTTGGAATCAATTTGCCAGTATTTTATTGAGTATTTTTGCATCAATGTTCATGAGTGAGTTTGGTCTGTAATTCTCTTTCTTAGCAATATCTTTCTTTCTGTGGTTTGGGTATCAGGGTAATTGTAGCCTCATAAAAAGAGTTTGGCAATGTTGCTTCTGTTTCTGTTGTGTGGAATAATTTGAGGAGTATTGGTATTAGTTCTTCTTTGAACATCCTGTAGAATTCTGAGCTGAAATCGTCTGATCCTGGGCTTTTATTGGTTGGGAGATTTTTGATGCCCATTTTTATTTCTTTAGCAGTTATAGGTCTATTTAATTTGCTTATCTGGTCTTAATTTAATTTTGGTAAGTGATATTTATGCAGAAAGTTATCCATTTCTTTTAAGTTTTCCATTTCTTTGGAGTACAGGTTTTCAAAATATGACCTGATGATTCTCCATATTTCCTCTGTGTCTGTTGTTATGTCCCCCATTTTCATTTCTGATTTTGTTAATTTGGATATTCTCTATCTGCCATTTGGTTATTTTGAATAAAGGTTTGTTCATTTTGTTGATTTTTCTGGAAGAACCAACTCCTTGTCTCATTGATTTTTTTTTTGTTTTGTTTTGTTTTCTTTGTTTCTATTTTGTTGATTTTAGCTCTCAATTTGATTATTTCCTGCCATCTAGTTCTCTTGGTTAGTTTGCTTTTCTTGTTCTAAAGTTTTCAAATGTTCTATTAATTCACTTTTGTGGGATTTTTCCAGCTTCTTTCTGTAGGCTTTCTTGTTTGCTTGTTTCTTTGTTTTGGTGTTTAGTTTTTTTACTTCTAGGAATGTTCTAGAATTTCTGTATGATATTTAGCTGGTAATTGTATTTTCCTAATCTTTCCACAGTCTCTCTTTTAAAATGGTAGTAGTCTCCTATCTATGGGAGACATTTAGTTTTCCAGTGTCTCATTAGTCACTATGTGGTCTTAAATACTTTGCTCCCAGGGTTCTCTTTAAAAATTCCCCCCTTTGCCTACTCTGAAGTATTTGTTTAATCTGTCTTTATAAGAGAACACTGTAACAACCAACCTAACTTCCCTTGGATTTTCCACATAATAAGCTGTTGTATTTTAAGCTAATGCACAGGTGAAACCTTAAATTATTTTCTTCCACAATAAATGCTAATATAGTATAGAGATTAAATCTTGGTAAACAATGGTGTTTGTAGCACTGTCTGTTCTTGGTATCAGGTGGGGTCAAGTAGAGTCAGTGACTAATCCTTGTGAAATCATTTTAAAGATTTCTGCACAGTATCCCTCAGCCCTTCCTCTTGTGATGCTCCTTGTGCTGTTCAATGAGAGGAGAATAAAGCCCTTGCCATGGACAGATACACAGTGAGCCACTACAACACATTATTAAGTCAGCTTACAAAAGGCACAGATTCAGACTCACACATAGGACAGGATAAAAATGGATGACACCTGATGAGTGAATCAGACCGTTTAAATCTGGAGATGCTCCTGGTCAGATGAAACAAAGGGGAAGGGATTTACTGTTTCTCTCCATAGTGCACGGATGCATTATAGGTGACAGTGAGTATATTAATAATGTGTTTAAAGTTACGTATTTTGTTGTCCTATGTGAGAAATGCTAAAGGAACTAATAAATATTTGTAGTAGAGTAATCATATCTTTGTAGAAGAGTGGTTGAAAAGAAAGTGTAAGCCAGAAATTGGGGGTGAATTTTATGAAATCTTCTTATGGATATTGCACACACACACAAACACACACACAGACACACGAATATATTGTGAAAATGTGTATACTTGCAATTATGAAAATTAAACAAAAGAAACTCCTGATAACAGTTAACCTCTTACATGATACTGCCCTGAATTAATCACTAGTGAACAAGTACAATTAAAAAATCACTTGTATCTTTCAAGCTTGTACAGATATGTGTAACCACCTGAAAACACATTAGAAATTCATTCTTAGGTTCTTGGGCTTCTTCTTTACCCCCATCCCTACAACTTTCATGCAGAGGATGTATGTTTCAGTAAAAAGATGGTTCCTAAAAGTAGAATCATCACGTGAATTATGGTAAGCACAGTATCTACTTTTTGTTTTTTTTTTTTTTTTTTTTTTTTTTTTTTT
>NW_004949368.1:43759-51439 GCF_000317375.1 Microtus ochrogaster | reverse complement strand
TTGTAGACCAGGCTGGTCTCGAACTCACAGAGATCCACCTGCCTCTGCCTCCCAAGTGCTGGGATTAAAGGCGTGCGCCACCACCGCCCGGCTACAGTATCTACTTTTTATTCTCATCAGTATATATGACTCCATTAGAATGTGTCATAACATACTGCGATAATATGCTATATGCTTAATAAACAATGTCTAGTGCTGATGTATTTTCAACTCTAATCTTCCATTAAAAGAATCCAAAAGTAGTTATACTTCCTCAGAATTTCAGTCATGAAAACTGCATGTTGACCTGAAATTGCTTCGTGCTTCATTCCCTTCCACAGCTTCCATTCATTAATCTAATTAGCAACCCCATCTTTGTGAACCTGGCCAGCAGAAACAAAATGAAGTTCTTAGTTAGCTTTATAGGATTCTGAGCTACATTTGAGTTCAGCTTTCCTTTTACATTTTTGCTTTTCCTTGATTGAGCACAACATGGCAGGACAGCCCAAGCTTTTACTATATAACTTCACTGCTGAGCAGACCACTTGAACTCAGCAAGGGAGAAACTCATTTTAATCTCTCTTGTTTTCATGAGTATCTGTGGAACCAAGCCAGGAGTGAATACGCTCTTGATTTCTGTGTTTCTGCAGATGGTGAGTGTGCCTGTAGCAGGTGAATGGTGTCTGTTGATAATTTTAAGGCAAATTCCTCAAGAAAGAATCCAGGAGCTACAAGGCCACATCGTTTTCCCTAAAACAGAAGAGAGGGCTGATTCTACAGTAAGTATGTCTCTGCTCGGAGACTATGCTTAATTCTTCTGCAAGGCTCTATGTTTATGTTGTACATCTTCTCTGTTTCTCATAGTCCAGCCTACAGTTTATTTTGACTGACATTTGCTTGTATTTCTTATGAGAGTTATGATTGAGTCTTTATATTGTTTACCCAGTGTGGATGTACCTCCATTTTGTTCTTGCCCAGTCATTTTTCAGGACATATATCCTCAGTGAATTGATGATGTTTATCACTATGAATTCCATAGTGACAGGTGAATATTATATCTTACTGATGACCATTTTTCCATAGACTCTCTCATATCCTCAGATAAAGACAGTAAATGCAAATGTATGGCATGGCTTACATCTTATGGCTCTGTTTGTTACTGACTTAGAAAATGCATATTAAACCACCTGGAATGCATTGTTTAGCATAACTCTTTCAGTTATGAGATTGTAGAATTAGAAATGTCATATTCTCCTGAAAAACAAAACTACATATCCAGCATTCCCTTGAGAATCTAGAATGTGGATGATACATGTAGCTTATACTTAGTATAAAACTGGTACTGATGTATTCACTCTACACTTTCCGTGCTTTCTTTCGTGGGCAATCACTGTCACTACAATAGTGATGTGACTCTGTGTGAAAAGCTGCCATCAGTTCATCTTAATGTATTGATGTTGACTTCATTCACCTGTACTTGGCTCTCTGCTACAACATCTATCACTTCAGAGATCATTAGTTTAGCTTTTGTGTTTCTGGTGTTGTATATAGTGTTTCATTCTATAGCCAGAGTGCATTGGATTCACGTTATCAGCAATAATTATTTTGGAGCATTGCCAATTGATGAACATAAATATCAAATTTTATGCAGAAACTGAACCTGTCCCTAAATATTTTGATTTGTTCCCTTGCATTGGAGGCTCCCTTGCATGGGATCTCCCCACATTTCCCCCCATGAACACAATTGTTTTCATGTCTAGATTTCAGAAAAATAGGTATGTATTTATAGGTTTGTTATTTTTAATTTTCCTTCTATTGAAAATAGATATTTTTCCTCACATAATTTCATGATTATGGTTTTCTCTCTCTCTACGACTCCCAATTAATCCCCATACCTTTTTCCATCCAGATCATCCCCTTTCTGTCTCTCAATAGAAAACAAACTAAGGTAGAATAATGACACAAAATATAATATGATGTAGTAAGATAAAACAGAACTAACACAGAATAATAGGAAAAAACAATCACATGAAAAGTAGCTCCAAAAGAGGCACAAGAAACAAATATAGATGCAGAGACCCATGACTTTTCAAGGTCATGAATTCCCTAAAACACTAAAGTGAAACTGTAATATCATTTAGGGTAAAAAGTGATAAGAAAATATATAAATAAAATAAACTATAAGGGAAAGAAAAGTTGAAAAGTTCTTAGATGACATTATGACACAAGGAACTTCCAAGATGCTGTTGAGTTTTCTGAGTCTCAGCATGCAGCCTACCTTTGAGAGTAGTTTCTTATCCTAGTGCCAGTTCCTTGAAGCAAACCAAATTTTCATTTGTAAGGGGTTATCAGTCAGAGATTGTTTTCTGGGCTAGGGATCTGGGCATGTGTCCACCTCGTACTTCAGTTCCAGTACTAAATTTGGTGCGGAACTGTGCATGACCTGTATATGCTGCCTCAGTTTCTGCTCGTTAATATGGGCTCCAATCCAGTAGCTGTAGAGGGCTGTGCGTGTTTGTGTGGAGGAGGGGCATGTGGATATCTTCCTCCTTTTATACATGGTCCTGTTATCCCTGAGGGAAGGTATTTGAAAGAGACCTCCCATTTAGCAGTGTTTCAAGGTCTCTCAATCTCTGTATATATTTTGGCTGTGAGCCTCTCTATGTTTTCTCTCCAACTATTACGTGAGGAATATCCTCTTTTTGGTTGAGCAAGGCTTTGGATCTATTAGTACATCCTGTATAGTAGAATGTCATTTGGAGCAATTTTATTTTTATTTTTTAGAACCGTAATGTTGGGTTTTATTTATGTCAGGTCTTTGGGCTGTCTAGTTTCTGGTTCTTGGTCACCAGAGCAATGTGAGGTATGGGTTTCATCTCGTGGAGTTAGCCTTAAGTCAAATCAGGTTTTGAATTATTACTCCCACAAGATTTGTGCCACAATTATACTATCAAATCTTAAGGGTAGGACACCAATGTAGATCAAATGGTTTATATTTGGACTTGATGCTTATGTTTGCTCTCAGTTGTATGTAGACTACCTTGCTGTACCAAAGACTCAGGTAGTGATAAAGACACTATATAGACACCAGTTCCACTTCTCTGTAATCAATGAGTTGTTTTTTTTTAAATGGAACACTGATTTTGTTTTGATCGGTAAATCCAGATAACACAAGGCATTAGCATTTTCAAACACTGCAATTTTTACTTCATTTTAACTAAATGTGTCTGGTGGAATCTTGCTGTATTCCATAAAACAGAATGACGATATTTTCCCCAGCCAAACAAGCGCACACCTACCTGAAATCAATCTTTTAGCATGGTAAATAGATTCTAAATTTTAAAGGCAATGTGTATACTAAAGCAACTCATAGTCAAGTCTAACAGTAATTTAAAAGCTTGTCGGGGTTTTGATAAGAGTAGAGAGGCAAGAATATTTCTTAAACAGCATGCCAGATCAGCACAGTTTCCAATCTGACATTATAGGCATTTGAGTAATGTGTCATCAAAATCACACAGTGTTTATGGTTGACATGCTCAAGAAATTAAAAGCACTCAATCTTTTTTTTTGTTTGTTTGTTTGTTTTGTTTTGTTTTTTTGAGACAGGGTTTCTCTGTGGTTTTTGGAGCCTGTCCTGGAACTAGCTCTTGTAGACCAGGCTGGTCTCGAACTCACAGAAATCCTCCTGCCTCTGCCTCCCAAGTGCTGGGATTAAAGGCGTGCGCCACCACCGCCCGGCTAAAAGCACTCAATCTTATGTGTTGAAATAGGAGCAGCGGGGCTGCGTCCCCAGCACCCTGGCTGCCTGTCTAGCTTATGTCCCAAAATAATTACACAGACACTGTATTTATTTAATCACTGCTTGGCCATTTCTATCTAGCCTCTTCTAGGCTAACTCTAGCACCTGGACTAGCCCATCTCTAATAATCTGCTGTAGCCCACAAGGTGGCTTACCAGGGAGATTCTAGCCTACGTCCATTCTGGGTGGGAGCTTCATCGTGTGTGCCTCAGAGAGCAGAGCTCTCGCTTCTGCCCGCAAGAGTGGAGCATCGTGTCTCTCTGAGGCGTCTGCCCCTGAGAGGAGAGCTGTCGAGTCTCTGAGCTCACTTCCTCTTCCTCCCAGAGTTCTGTTCTGTTTCCTCCTCCCACCTATATTTTAACCTATCAGGGCAAGCAGCTTCTTTATTTAATTAACCAATGACCTTCCTCCATCACTTATGCAAGGCATAGATGTGAATGTCTAAAAGAGAAGAGCTGAAGATCATTCAGTTGTGATGAATATCCATCTTCCATAGATGTTTTGATTCTTTTCCAAGTAAGCCAAACTTTCTGTTTAGTTGCAGGCTTCTGAAAACTTTCTCATACCCATATCCCATAGAGTTAGCTAATAATCAGGCCATTCCAATTATCTAGGTAAATTAATTGATCCCATTAAAAAAAAAATCTGTGTTCCCACTGCTTGTATCTTTTCACATGTTTCTCTAGTCATTTATTTATTTAGAGAATGTGTATGCATGCATTAATGTGTGCCTGTGTGGATTTTTGTCATGGTGCATGTGTGGAGGTCAAAGGTTAACATGAGAATGTCAGTTCTCACTAGCATGTGGGGTCTGGAGTATGAATTTAGGTCCACAGGCTTGGTGGCAAGGGTCCTTACCCACTGAACCACACCAAAGGCCTATTTCCTTAAAATCGTTTCCCATAGCTGTATCTCAAATGATTGTTCGTTCTTCTTAAGTATAATCCATACATTCAGATGTACACACACCCGTACATTCCTTATGTCTGAAATAAAAGCTTTAAACAGTATAAGAGAAATACTTAACAAATACAAGTTGTTTTATTTTTAAATGGTAACAATATGTGGCGAACCCCTATTGAGTCTTTAACTATGCAATTTACTTTTTTGGGCTAAGTGTAGTGACACATGACTATATTCTCAGACCTTGGGTGGTAGAGAAAGGAGGATCAGGATTTCAAGGCCAGACTAAACTACTTTTGTGAAATTTGAAAACAGACTGAACTATGTGACTCAAAAAAGTATTTGCATGATACATATTTTTCTGCTTAAAATGAATTTTTAAAATTTATCTAAAAAAATCTTTTCTCATTTAACATGCCAAATCCATTTTCCACTCCCTCCCTCCTGCTGCTCCCTCCACCTTCCCCGCTCCTGTCTCCCCATCTCACCCTCATCCACTCCTCACAGAGGGTAAGGCATTTTCCCATGGGGAGTCAACGAAAACTAGCACATTGCTTTGAGGCAGGACCAAGGCCTTCCCCAATATATCTAGGTTGAGCAAGGTATCCCTCCAAAGAGAATAGGTTTCAAAAAGCCAGAAAGAACAAGCACAAGGAATAAATCCTTGTCTTCCTGCCAGTGGCCCCACAGTCTGCCCCAGCCATACAACTGTCACCCACATTCAGAGGGCATAGCTCGGTCCTATGCTGGTTCCTTTGCTGTCACGCCAGAGTTGGAAGGCTTCCATTATCTCTGGTAAGCTGTTTTGTGGGTAACCCCATCATAGCCTTGACCTCTTAGCTTATATTCTCACTCTTCCCTCTCTTCAACTGGACTTTGGGAAGTCAGCCCAGTGCTCTGGGTTGTGGACTATAGGCTCCTAATACTTTCCTATATAGCTAATATTCATCTGTGAGTGGGTACATACCATGCTGATTTTTCTAGGTCTGTGTTAACTCACTATTAATTTTCTAGTTCCAGCCATTAAAATGCAAATTTCAAGATATCATTGTTTTTTATGACTGAGTAGTATTTCATTATGTAAATGTACCACATTTTCTTTATTCATATTTCAGTTGAGGAGCATGTAGGTTATTTCCAGGTTTTGCCTATTACGAATAATGCTGCTATGAACATAGTTTAACAAATGTCCTTGTAGTATGGTTGAGCATTATTTGGGTATATGCCCAAGAGTGGTGTTGCTGGGTCTTGTAGGTTGATTGCCAGTTTTCTGAGAAACCACCATACTAATTTCCAGAGTGGTTGTACAAGTTTACATTCCCAGCTGAAATGGACAAGTGTTTCCCTTACTCTGCATCCTCTCCAGCATAAGCAATTATTGGTGTTTTCGATCTTAGCCATTCTGACCAGTGTAAGATGGTTGATTTGTGTTTCCCTGATGGCTAAGGATATTGAAATTTTCTTTAAGTGTCTTTCAGCATTTTTAAAATTCTTCTGTTGAGAATTCTCTGTTTAGTTCAGTACCCCATTTTTTAATTGGGTTATTTAGAATTTTACTGTCTAATTTCTTGAGTTTTTTTTTTTTTTGTTTTGTTTTTTTTTTGTTTTTCGAGACAGGGTTTCTCTGTGGCTTTGGAGCGTGTCCTGGAACTAGCTCTTGTAGACCAGGCTGGTCTCGAACTCATCTTGAGTTCTTTATATATTTTGGAGATCAGTACTCTGTCCAATGTTGGGTTGGTGAAGATCTTTCCCCATTCAGTAGGGTGGCTCTTTGTCTTATTGACTCCCTCCTTTGCTTACAGAAGCTTCTCAGTTTCAGGAGGTCCCATTTATTTATTTGTTATTTCAGTGTCTGTGCTGTAATGTTATATTTATATTTAGGAAGTGATCTGGTGTACCTATGCATTGAAGTTTAATTCCCACTTTTTATTCTGTCAGGTTCAGTGTGGTTGGATTTATATTGAGGTCTTTAATCCATTTGGGCTTGAGTTTTGTGCATGGTGGTAGGTATGAATCTATTTGCATTCTTGTACATGCTGACATCTAATTATGCCAGGACCGTTTGTTGAAGATGCTTTCTTTTTTTTTTCCATTGTATAATTTTAAGTTCTTTGTTAAAATTAGGTGATCATAGCTGTGTGGATTCATGTCTGGGTCTTTGATTTGATTCCATTGGGCAACCTGTCTTTTTTTATGCCAATACCAAGCTGTTTTCAGTACTATTGCTCTAAAATAGAGCTTGATGTCAGGGGTGGTGATGCCTCCAGAGGTTCTATCTGGAACTTTTAGTTTTTCCATATGAACTTTGAGTATTGTTCTTTTGAGGTCTGTGAAGAATTGTGTTGGGATTTTGATGGGGATTGCAGTGAATCTGTAGATGGCTTTTGGTAGGATTGCCATTTTATTACATTGATCCTTCCTATCCAAGATCATGGAAAAGTTCTTTATTCTCTGGTATCTTCAATTTCTTTCTTCAAAGACTTAATATTCTTTTTTAAGAGGTCTTACTTAAAAAAATCAACAAGATTGTCCAAACTAACTAAAATACAGAGAGAATATCCAAATTAAAAAAAATAAGAAATGAAAAGTGGGACATTATTAAATGATAATAATTAGCTCAAAACTTGTACTCCACAAAATAAGAAATTTTAAAATTAATGGATTTTTTTCAATGATACTCCTAACCAGTATTCAATCAGGATCATATTAACAACTTAAGTAGACTTATAAACACTAAAGAAATAAAACCAGTCATTAAAAACATCCCCCACCTCCAAAAGTTTCCATTATCAGATGATTTTAGGACAGACGTCTCTCTGAGATATTCAAAGACCATATGCTCTTCAAATTGTTCCACAAACTGAATTTAAAGCAACAATACTAAATTCATTTTATAAGAGCACATTAACTCTGATTTTCTTTTTTTTTTAGTTTATTTTTTTTATTATTTTTATTGAGAAAAGGAAAAAAAAGAAAAAAAGTTTCCGCCTCCCCCAGCC
>NW_004949368.1:42515-43659 GCF_000317375.1 Microtus ochrogaster | reverse complement strand
CCAAAGAGCAGTCAGGGTTCCCTGCCCTGTGGAAAGTCCAAGGTCCTCCCCCCTCCGTCCATGTCTAAGAAGGTGAACAACCAAACTGGCTAGGCTCCCACAAAGCCAGAACATGTAGTAGGATCAAAACCCCGAGCCATTGTAACTCTGATTTTCAAACCACACAAAGATTCAACAAAGAGAACTACAGACAAATTTTGCTAATGAAAATGATGCTAAAATACTCAACAGAGTACTTATAAACTGAATCCAAGAACAAAGCAAAGACATTGACCATGATCAAGTAGGCTTTATCCCAGAGATGTACAGATGTTGAACATATGAAAATCAATAATATAATTCACTAGAAAACCAAGTTAAAATGCATCATCTTCTAATTAGATGCCGAAAATACCATTGGGGTTTTCTATTGTGATTTGGTCATTTTGATGTTCTGTGTGCTTCTTGTAGCTGTATGGATGAGTATTTTTGTAGTTTTTGGAAAGTTTTCTTCCATATCTTGCAGATGTGGTATATGTCATTTACTTGGGATTTTTACCCTCACCTGTGGTTGTAACGTAAAGCTTTGGATTTTTCATGCTATCTATCATTTCCTGTGTAGTATTTTCCAGTTTTTTAAGAGTAATCATAATTCTTTATTATTTCTTCTACGTGTCATCTCTTTTCCTTTAGGTCCCTGATACTTTTGATGTCTTTCCTTTGAATTTTCTAATTGGCACAATGACTGTTTCTTTTATTGAGAAGATTTTATTCATTTGTTTTATGTATCTGATTATCCGCATGCACAGCTTTATGCAAGAAGAAGGGATCAGTTCATACTATAGATGATTGTAAGCCACCATGTGGTTCCTGGGAATTCAATTCAGGACCTCTTGAAGAGCAGCAGTGCTCTTTACCTCAGAGACACTTCTCTAGATGCTAATGAATATTTTTATTCCAAATTAATTTCAGTTGACTCCTGTTCAGTGTTTGTATATTATTATTGAAACAAATTCTCAGATTTATATTTTTGGGATTTTTTGTAAATTTCTTGAACTTTTTTTTTTAATTCTTTTTTTATTGAGAAAAGGGAAAAAAAAAACAAGTTTCCACCTCCTCCCAGCCTCCCATTTCCCTCCCCCTCCTCCCACCCTTCCCCTCCTTC
>NW_004949368.1:26379-41843 GCF_000317375.1 Microtus ochrogaster | reverse complement strand
AACTAGCTCTTGTAGACCAGGCTGGTCTCGAACTCACAGAGATCCGCCTGCCTCTGCCTCCCGAGTGCTGGGATTAAAGGCGTGCGCCACCGCCGCCTGGCTTTAATTTCATCTATTGAATTTCATTTTCTACTCATTTCATTGAGCTATTTCTTTCTCTTTATTGTCAGTTTTCTCTTGGAAATCTTTCATGAAAATTTGATTGTTCATTTAAATTCTCTTTCCTATGTTTCATCAAAGTCATTCTCGTTGACAAACATTTCTATTTTATTAGTATGTTTTGGAGAGGAGATACTGACTTGTTCCTTTCACAGTGTTTGTATTTCTGCAATGAGATATGGGCATGTGACTTTTGGTATTATTGTGACTGATACGCATAGAGCTGTGTGGTGCAGAGGGGAGTATATGTGGACATGTAAATTCTAGGGAATGGAAATGACTTATTAGTGTGAAGTCAGGTGTACTAAAGGTACTTTAGTGATGTGTAGGATATGGTTCCTTGTCCTTTTTGGTTTTTAGAAGGATAGCTGACTGGGTGGAGAATTTGGCATTTTAGTGTGAGATGGCTGTGAGTTTCAGATTTAGGTAGGGTGCATCCTGGAGTAATTCTGTGTTTAAATTGTAATACATACCAAAACTGATTTGGGGGTAGGGAAGGTTATGTGCTGGGGTGGTTCAGAAACACTCAGTGAGCGAGAGCATGAAGAAAAATGTTGGAAAACTGGCTGTGAAAATTGGTTTGATGTTATATCAGCAAATAGGATCTTATGGAAATGATGATTCTATTCATGCTTTGAAATTGCCATACCTTTATCCAATGTATTTCAATCTTATATACAGTGCTCTCCCTCTCATGAATTAACCCCATGATCGCTTGTTTTCTTTTTATGCCTACTTTTGGTCCTATTTATTATGATGATTTTTATGGTTACCAATAACCCTGTGAATCTAGGTAGTATAATACATGTCCAAATTTTTATGGCTCCATCCACTGTGACATGGGTAAGGCACTCTTGGCTATATTTTCCTCCCCAAAATGTCCCACATTCTCATAGTGGCAATCAGCTTCCAGTAGCTCCTCAGCTATTGGGAGGGACCTTAGGAGGTACCTCCTGAACCACATTGGAATTTTGACTTACACCATCTTACATAGCCCTAGGCAACCATTCTTGCTGTTGATTCTTATGTCATGGCCAGGAGAAAGAATTTCAGTTCTCTTTGTGACTCTTAATTACTACATTGTTCTTTTTATTTCCTTAATTCTTAAATTCATAACATTGTGTTCTTTTGATCATTCACTCATGTATATAATTTATTGTGATAATATTTATTGCTGTTGCCTTTTTCTGTTTTCTTAAAAATCCAGTTGAAAAACTTTTGTGCAACTAGTACGTCTCACGTGCTCAAGTTCATTTAGGACCCACTAAATTTTAAAAGATTGTTGTATGAAAATGTTAGTGCAATTTTTACTGGAGCATGGCAAATTTACCAGTGACTCCTTTACTGAAGAAAATGACATCTCCTCTACATGCAACCATCTGAACTCAGTTGCTTCTCAGTAAAGTAGAAGTCCTCATAAGCCCCTCTTCTATCCAGAAGGGAATATTTAAAACTTCAGTTTTCTACAGGTTTTTTGTGTCTGTTGGTTTAAAGTTCATATTTTATTGACTGTCATATCCAGAACACAGCATTTATATTTACTCCTCCAAATCCTCTTGCTCCTTTATGCTTTCCCATATCTCTCTTGCAATGTTCCCTCGTCTTTGGAGGTAATATAGATGTCTCACATAGGTATGAGCTTTCCAGATCTCTTTCCAAAATCACTTTCTCTGTGACACGAGGCTTTTTCAGGATAATCTAAGTATAGATTAATAAGTTATAGAACAACCCCAAATGCTGAATATACCCATTGTGAAAATACCTATGTATTCTTTTAAAGCAAGATCTCTACAACACATGGCAACAACAATATATACAAGAAGAGTCACAGTGAGGGCTTAGCATGCATAGTATAGAAGAAACCAAAGGCCTTCAACCAGTCAAATGACTCTTTTTACAATGAACACTTGCAATCAAAGTTGTAGTTTCTGATACTGTGAATTGATTAAAAAATAATGAAATTAGATCATGTCTTTATTAAACTTGCTGCTAGTATTAGGAACTAATATAATTTAGCTGAGAATAGAAATCAGTATTAAAGCAACTAATGATAAAGAAAAAATGCAGATTGATGAAAACGATAGCTGTATTATAGTATCCACAGTGTTTAAAATCAGTAAAACTATAAAGGACCACAGTAATAATGTGAGAGGAGAAGGTGGGAAGGAAGCAGAGAAAATAATTTAGGAATGAGTAAATTACACAGATTTTAACTGGAAGAAAACTGTGTACTACAGAAACATACAGAAAAAACATAAAACCCAGTAAAACAATATGAAACATAAAAGAAAATGATTAAGATGTAGTTAACTGAGAGTGAATTATGTTCAAGAATTAGAATAGGAGAAAGACAACAATGAAATGTACAATGAGTAATATAACTACACTGGCAAACAGGGCATGCCTTTTGTGCTTTGTCCTTTTCTTCCTATCTTCCCATGAAGATTCTTGTAGAAAAATATATGAAGGGCAAGGTGCAGTTTGTAATGTTAGCTCTAATCTAGAAAATCAAATTTATGGGACTGCTGTTCCCAGGGTGGTTTAATCAACATTTTTGTTGGTGTTTTTATTGATTTCTTGGTAAATTTTGATGAGTAGCTTACTACAATTTAGTTCTCATACTAATCTTGTGGTTTTTTAAATTATTTCTTTTTTAAATATTAATTTATTATGTATACAATATTCTGTCTGCATGTATGCCTGCAGGCCAGAAGAGGGCACCAGACCTCATTACAGATGATTGTGAGCCACCATGTGGTTGCTGGGAATTGATCTCAGGACCTTTGGAAGAGCAGACAGTGCTCTTAACCTCTGAGCCATCTCTTCAGCCCTCATCTTGTGTTCTTTCTTGAAGCAATGATGGAACCCTGAAGCTTCAGGGGAGAGTCAGCTTTGGATGTCAGCTGATCCAAGTCATGCATCAGCTGTGCAATCTACCACCTCAGTTTTATTTGTAAATCTGCCCACAGTGTTCCCACTCCTTATTTAGGCATTAGAAGTCAGTCTCTTCCCAGCTTGCCACACACAGGTGTCATCTCTTTCATGGTCTTTCCTACTGTTGTCATTGAAATAATTTGCAGTAAGAATTTCTGCTTCATTCTTGGATATGGCATTTCTGTCCCTTGCTCCACATCTTACTTTTGACATATTTTCATTTCACAACGGTGCATGCACGCATGGTTGCAACTTTACAGCTCATGGTTCTTTTACCTGTGGTTCCTAAAGAAACAATTTGCCATGAGAAATAGATGCCCTTAAATGAAGTCTGGACTTCACTTGAAGATAGTCTGGCTCCCATTCACATACCCCTTTTCTGCCTGTACATCTACAGCTTAAGTTTATCCTTCTTGGTTTAATATTTTCAGCACACAGATTTTCAGTGTAGACTATATTTTGGAGTATGTCTTTTAGAATAATGCTAATCAAGAACACTTCAAGTTTTGTGATAAATTCTTGTATTCATAGTCTAAGTAAAGAAATGTGTTCGTGGGCACTTGATAAACTCTTTTTTTTTCATGACAGGGAATCTTGACATTCCAGGATGTGACAATTGATTTCTCTCCAGATGAGTGGGACAGCCTTGACTTTGCACAAAGGGCTTTGTACAGGGAAGTCATGTTGGAGAACTACAGTAACATGGTCTCTGTGGGTGAGACTTTTTTTCATGATTCCTTCTTTATCATAATTGTTTCCTACAAGTATGTTTTACGTCTATGTCTGAATTGTCTGCCTCACTTTCACATGTCAATTTAATAAAAATCTTAGAGTTCATCATTTAGAACACAATGATTTGTGTAACTTTATCTTGTCAATATACTCCTGACTCCTGGAAATGGCATTCATCATTCAAACATTTATAATACATTTTACTTTTCAGACACACCATAGATTTGTAACGTAATGATTCATTACATATTTGCATTTAGATTCAATAGTAATTTACAAACAAACCCAAAGTACAGAATACTAAAAAAAAATGCTTTTGAGTGTTTTAAAATATTAGGAGATAGCAATTAGGTAATTATATTTGGAATTTTATGTTATATGCCATCTTATATAGTCAGTATGGTGGTTTATTAGAAATCCGTGTTTTTACTATTATCCCAAGTTATACCCATATATCTCTTCCAATATTCAGGTATTTCAATGTCAAAACCAGATCTGATCAGCTCCCTTGAACAAAGCAAAGAGCCCTGGAATGTGAACACAGGAGAGAAAGAAGGCAATGAAAAAGGTAAGCCACAGGAAGTATTAGCACATGTGGGAAACATAGGACATGGAGGAATCCTCTCCTGAAGTGGGGTTTGCAAAAATCTTTACCTGAAATGGTATAAAAATTCACATTGAATAATTATTCTAAATTTTTTTAAGTCTCATTCACATAAATTGACCTAAAAATTCACATTGAATAGTTAACTTTAATTATGATATAAAGCAGATGATTTATTGCCATATCCTTGAATGCTACCATGTCCTGAAATGAACAATATTGAAATGAAAATTAGCATTAAAAAACTTTTCACAGTGTTTCAAAGAATATTTCTCTGTACACATTCATGTCTGTTTGTTTGCACTTATTATGTGGTTTTCACAGTTTGTTAGAATCACATAAAATCAGAAAATATAAATTTTATAGTTGGACTCATTTTGGAAGATTGTTGAATTCGTTCTTTGCATTAAAATCTACAGAATTTCAAAGATAACTTTTTCTATTTCTGCAAAATATTCATTAGAAACTAGGAGTTGTTTATTCATACATGTTATTGGTCTATTTTAATATCTGAAAATCTCTGAATATCAAAATTTATGTTGCTTTTCACATAAAGGTTGTGTTTTCTTATGTGTTTTTATATCTGTCTAAATTTGAGTTTGATTGGAAAAGCAAATTTGTGTATACTTTTATTTTTCATATATACTTTTATTATTTTGAATGCCTCATAATGACCTTCGATCATATTCAATTCCCCAACTCTTCCCATGTTCTGCTTCCTCAGTTATCTTTGATTTTTTTCCCATCTTTATTTATACTCAGAGTTCAATCTGTAATTCCCATAATCTTGGTTGTTGATCATATCTTGCAATATGGTTGAACTATCAGGAGTTACACATTTTAAAAATAAACTTAATGCTCTTTCTCCAATCATCTTTAAGATGATAGGAACTTCTCAGCAAGGCTTGGTACTCCAGTTCCCATCAGCTTTTCTTCCTAGAATATTAATCTGGCTTGAGCTTGCTCAGGTCTGATGAATGCTATCCTAATCACTTGAGTTCTTATGGGCAACTGTCATTGTGTGTATAAAAAGTACTATTTTCTTATAGTCATTTATGACTTCCTGCCTTACTATATTTTATCACTCTGTCCAGAAAGAGCTCTGAACAGTCCATAGAATGGGTTTGATATAAGAAGCATACTAGTTAAAACTGAATATTTTCTTACTGTTTGTACCATGTCCACCTGTGAGTCCCTTTTTAGTTGGCAAGTCACACCAGAAGCAATGGGAATGAAGACCTGCATTTCATTATGAACATATATACAAAAGTCCTCAATAAAATATTTGCATCATGAATCCAATAGTATATCAAAAAGGTGATCTACATAGGCTTCCTCTCAAGATGTGTAGGGCTAGATCAACAATTCAAAACCAATAAATGTAATCTACCACTTATACAAACTGAAGGTCAAATTCCAGATGTTTATCTCATTAGATGCAGAAAAGCCTTTGACAAAATTAACACCCCATTTTTGATAAAAAGTCTTGGAGAGATTAAGAATGCAAGGGACATACCTCCAAATGAAAGACACAATTTGCAGCAAGCCTATATCCCACACCAAACTAAATCGAGAGATATCCAAAGCCTTTCCACTAAAATAGGGAACCATTTAAATGGGACTCACTTTCTCCATATGTATTCAGTGCAGCACTTGGAATCTTAGCTAGAACAGTAACATGAATGAAGATCAAAAAGTGATGAATAATAAAGGAAGAGATCAAAGTAACTTTATATGCAGATGCTATGAATTTAGGTTTACAGACTCTAAAGAACTCCACCAAGAATCTCCTACAAGTGAGATAAACTTTAATCAAATTTAAGGGGTGCAAAATTAGCTAACAAAAGCAGTAGCGCTCCTCTATAGAAATGAGAAAAGATTTAAATGGAAATAGGGAAACGATATCTTTTACAATATTCTCAGAAAATAGTTTGGGGGAATTTGAACTAAGAAAGTTAAAGATCCTTATAGAAATGTATCAGAAGATAGAAAAAAATTTCTGTGCTCAAGGACTGGTCAGTTAATGTAGTAAAAATGAACATCTTATTGAAAGTAATATATTGATTTAGTGAAAATCTCATCATTAAATTCTAACACAATTCTTGAAAATCGCAAAAAGACAAGTCGTCAGCAACATATAGATACAAACAAACAAAAAACTCAAAATAGTTTAAATAATCATGAAAAATAAATTATATATGTGGGGTATTATCATCCACAATTTTATTTCTTTTCTTTTCTTTTATTTATTTATTTATTAAAGATTTCCGTCTCTTCCCTGCCACTGCCTCCCATTTCCCTCCCCTTCCCCCAATCAAGTCCCCCTCCCTCCTCAGCCCGAAGAGCAATCAGGGTTCCCTGACCTGTGGGAAGTCCAAGGACCCCCCACCTCCATCCAGGTCTAGTAAGTTGAGCATCCAAACTGCCTAGGCTCCCCCAAAGCCAGTACGTGCAGTAGGATCAGAAACCCATTGCCATTGTTCTTGAGTTCTCAGTAGTCCTCATTGTCCGCTATGTTCAGAGAGTCCGGTTTTATCCCAGGCTTTTTCAGACCCAGGCCAGCTGGCCTTGGTGAATTCCCAATAGAACATCCCCATTGTCTCAGGACACTGTCGCTAAGACACAAAGGCAACCTACTGACTGGGAGAGGATTTTCACCAACCCCGCAACTGACAAAGGTCTGATCTCCAAAATATATAAAGATCTCAAGAAACTAGACCGTAAAAGGCTAATCAACCCAATTATAAAATGGGGCACTAGGCTGAACAGAGAATTCTCAACAGAAGAAGTTCAAATGGCCAAAAGACACTTAAGGTCATGCTCAACTTCCTTAGCGATCAAGGAAATGCAAATCAAGACAACTTTAAGATACCATCTTACACCTGTCAGAATGGCTAAAATAAAAAACACCAATGATAGCCTTTGCTGGAGAGGTTGTGGAGAAAGGAGTACACTCATCCATTGCTGGTGGGAATACAAACTTGTGCAACCACTTTGGAAGGCAGTGTGCCGGTTTCTCAGGAAATTCGGGATCAACTTACCCCTGGACCCAGCAATACCACTCTTGGGAATATACCCAAGAGAGGCCTTATCATTATTTCATTATTTTATAAATAATACCAGTCAAATTTTCCAATTTCTCCCTTCCTTCCATTCCCCCCCCCCCATTCCCCTTCAGTCCTAAGAGAGGGCAAGGTACCCTGCCCTGTGGGCTCCCCTGTCCATCCAGGCTTAGGAAGGTGTGCATCCAAATAGACTAGGATACCAAAAAGCTAATACATGCAGTAGAGACAAATCCCGGTGCCATTATCCTTGGCACCTCAATCTGCACCAATTGTCAGCCACATTCAGAGGGTCCAGTTTGATCCCATGCTCCTTCAGTCCCAATCCAGCTGGATTTGGTGAGCTCCCATTAGCTCAGGCACACTGTCTTAGTGGGTGGACCAATCCCTTGCTGTCTGACTTCCTTGCTCATCTTCTCCCTCCTTCTGCTCTTCAACTGGACCTTGGGAGCTCAGACCAGTGCTCCAGTGTAGGTCTCTGCCTCTATCTCCATCCATCGTTCGATGGAGATATTCAAGATAGCCATCAGTCTGACTACAGGCAAGGCCAGTTCAGGTACCTTCTCCACTGCCCGGAGTCCTAGCTGGGAACAGTTCCGTGGACACCTGGAAGCCCTCTAGAGCCAAGCCTCTTACCAACCCCAAAATGGCTCCCTTAATTAAGATATCTTCTTCCCTGCTCTCCCATATCCCATCCTTTCTCCATCTCAAAAATCCCACTCCCCCAAGTTCTCCCCAACCCTCCTCTTCTCCCTTCTCTCTCCCACTCTCTCCTTTCCCCTAACCAACCCACACCCCAATGCTCCAAACTTTTGCCTGGCAATCTTGTCTGCTTCCAATTTCCAGGAGGATCTATATATGTTTTTCGTTGGGTTCATCTTATTACTTACCTTCTCTAGGATCATGATCTATAGGCTCAATGTCCTTGTGTTTTTGGCTGGAATCCACTAATGAGTGAGTACATACCATGTTCATATTATTGGGTCTGGGTTATCTCACTTGGGATAGTGTTTTCTATATTTTCTATATTCAGTGTTGTCGGATTTATATTGAGGTCTTTAATCCATTTGGACTTGAGTTTTGTGCATGGTGATAGATATGGATGTATTTACATTCTTCTACATAACTGGTTGATATCCAGTTTTACCATCACCATTTGTTGAAGATGCTTTACTTTTTCCATTGTATAATTTTAGCTTCTTTGTCAAAGATCAGGTGTTCATAGGTTTGTGGATTAATATCTGGGTCTTCAATTCGATTTCCTTGGTCAACATCTTGGTTTTTATGCCAGTACCAAGCTGTTTTCATTACTGTAGCTCTGTAATACAGTTTAATGTCAGGGATGGTAGTGCCTCCAGAAGTTCCTTTATAGTATAGGATTGTTTGAGCAATACTGGTTTTTTGTTTTGTTTTGTTTTCCATATAAAGTGGATTATTGTTCTCTCAAGGTCTGTGAAGAATTTTGTTGGGATTTTGATGGGGATTGCATTGAATCTATGGATTGCCTTTGGTAGCATTGCCAGTTTTACTATGTTGATCCTACCAATCTAAGAGCATGGGTGATCCTTCCGTTTTCTGGTATCCTTTTCAATTTCTTTCTTCAAAGATTTAAAGTTCTTGTCAAATAGATCTTTCACTTCCTTGGTTAGTGTTGTCCTAAGATACATTATGCTATTTGTAGCTATCGTGAAAGGTGATGTTTCTCTGATTTCCTTCTCAGCTTCTTTATCCTTCCTGTACAGGAGGGCTACTGATTTTTTTGGAGTTGATTTTGTATCCTGCCACACCACTGAAGGTGTTTATCAGCTGTAGGAGTTCTTTGGTAGAGTTTTTGGGGTCGCTTATGAACACTATTATAGCATCTGCAAATAACGAAAGTTTGACTTCTTCCTTTCCAATTTGAATCCTCTTGATCTCCTTATGTTGTCTTATTGCTATTGCTAGAACTTCAAGCACTATGTTGGAGAGATATGGAAAGAGTGAACAGCATTGTCTTCTTCCTGATTTTAGTGGAATCACTTTGAGTTTCTTTCCATTTAATTTGATGTTAGCTGTCAGTTTGCTGTATATTGCTTTTATTATATTTAGATATGATCCTTGTATCCCTAATCTGTTCAAGACCTTTATCAAAAAGGGGTGTAATTTTGTCAAATGCTTTTTTGGCATTTAATGAAATGATCATATTTTTTTCTTTCAGTTTATTTATATAATGGATTACTTTGATAGATTTCATATGTTGATCCAGCCTTGAATCTCTGGAATGAAGCCTACTTGATCATAATAGATAATTTTTTTTTATGTGTTCTTGGATTCAGTTTGCCAGAATTTTATTGAGAATTTTTACATCGATGTTCATGAGTGAGATTGGTCTGTAATTCTCTTTCTTGGTTGAGTCTTTGTGTGGTTTTGGTATCAGGGTAATTGTAGCTTCATAAAGAGTGCTAGGCAGTGACTCTTCAGTTTCTATTATGTGGAACACATTAAGGAGTATAGGTATTAGCTCTTCTTGGAAGTTCTTGTAGAATTCTGCATTAAAACCATCTGGCCCTGGGCTTTTTTTGGTTGGGAGGTATTTGATGACAGCTTCTATTTCCTCACGACTTCTGGGTCTATTTAAATTGTTTACCTGGTCTTGATGTAATTTTGGTATATGGTATTTATCTAAAAAATGTCCATTTCTTTTACATTTTCCAATTTTGTGGATTACAGGCTTTTGTAAGTAAGACCTAATGAGTCTCTGAATTTCTTCAGTGTCTCTTATTTTGTCCCCTTTTTCATTTCTGATCTTGTTAATTTGTGTGTTCTCTCTCTGTCTTTTGATTAGTTTGGATAGGGGTTTGTCAATCTTGTTGATTTTCTCAAAGAACCAGCTCTTTGTTTCATTGATTCTTTGGATTGTTTTCTGTGTTTCTATTTTGTTGATTTCAGCCCTCAGTTTGCTTATTTCCAGTCTTCTACTCCTGGGTGAGTCTGCTTCTTTTTTTTTTTTCTAGAGCTTTTAGGTGTGCTGTTAAGTCTCTAATGTGAGCTTTCTCCGTTTTCTCTATGTGGGCACTTAGTGCTATGAACTTTCCTCTTAGCACTGCTTTCATAGTGTCTCATAGGTTTGGATATGTTGTGTCCTCATTTTTCTTGAATTCAAGGAAGACTTTCTTTATTTCTTCTTTGACACAGGGGTGGTTCAGTAGTTGACTTTTAAGTTTCCATGAGTTTGTAGGCTTTCCAGGGGGTGGTATTGTTGTTAAATTTTGTCTTTACTCCATGGTGATCTGATAAGACACAGGTAGTTCTCCAATTTTTTTTTTTTTTTTGTATCTGTGGGTGTTTGCTTTGTTACAAAGAATGCGATCAATTTTTGAGATGGTTCCATAAGATGCTGCTAAGAAGGTATATTCTTTCCTGTTTGGGTGGAATGTTCTATAGATGTCTGTTAAATCCATTTGATTCTTTACATCTGTTAATTCTCTTATTTCTCTGTTAAGTTTCTGTCTGACCTGTCCATTGGTGAAAGAGGAGTGTTGAACTCTCCTACTATTAGTGTGTGGGGTATGATGTGTGAATTCAGTTCCCTGGGACTCTCCCAGAGAGTTGCACTTCAGGTGCTCTGGCTGTGTGGCTACTTGCCCTCCTCTCCAGTTCCCCTCTTGCAGGGTTTCAGGATTGTAGACTAAAAGGCAGGCTGGGGGGAGAGGCAGGAAACAACCCCTCCCCCTCCCCCCGCAACCCCCCCTTGACTCTCTGGTCCCCTCAGCCCTGAAGCAGGCCATGTTGGGGTTTCCAAGGATCTTGCAGATGAAAAAAAAAAAAGCTCATCTACAACTTTATTCTGCAGTTATATAATCAGCATTTGTATTATAATTGTATGGTTGAAAACTGATAATAAAATCAAATTGTAGATACTAACATAAGTTCACTCATCTATGAAAACTTATTTTGTAAAGGAATCTAGAAAAATACATTTAACAAAAAGATGGCTTTTAATTCTAATCTTACCTAAGCTATTTCCAGTAGACCACAAGTCCCCAAGAAAATTTAGTTTCTTGAAGAGAGCATGAACTGGGATAAGAGTCACTGTTACAGGAAGGCCCCATACCCAGCACTTGATGGATAACAAAAACACCACTCAATGAAATATTTTTTTTAAATATTTATTTATTTATTATGTATACAACATTCTGCCTCGATGTATGCCCGCACACCAGAGCAGGGCACCAGATCTCAGTACAGATGGTTGTGAGCCACCATGTGGTTGCTGGGAATTGAACTCAGGACCTCTGGAAGAGCAGCCAGTACTCTTAACCTCTGAGCCATCTCTCCAGCCCTCAATGAAATATTTGTACATTCTTTTTCCCCATAATGTTTAGTTTGGGAATTTATCTGTTTTTATTTTTTGACCTTATGGTATCTTTTTGTATATTATAACTTATAGAGTTTTGCCTTGTTTTGTTTTATGCAGTTTTTGTATGGACAACTATGTGTCTTTCTCTATATGTGTTTACTGTGCTTTTTCTTTGTCTCCTTGTCTTCTCTTATCCTGTCTGATTTCATTGACTCTGATTACATTATTTTATTCTCATTCTTTAGATGCCTATTTTTTTTCTACAACGTGACAAAGTGGGTAAATTCAGACATTAGTTAATATGGGGATGATCTCAGGGCTTTTGAGGGATTAAAAGTCATAATCAGAATATATTTTATGAAAATGTATCTCTGATAAGATCAGTCCTAGTGAATTTCCTTGAAAATTTATGGACCCTTTCTTTGTGGCATACTTGATTCCCTGTGGACCTATTAGTAATAACTGTTTCCTGTTCTTCATTTCCTTCTTTCTTTACTAATAAATATTCTGTATTCTTTACTAATATTATTCAATTTGTTCATTTGAAAAGATTGTGGAGATGAGTTATATCCATTAAGATAAAATGAATGTTTTTTGTATTTGGGTTATAGGCTTTATACATAGTTACTTTTCAATTTCTTTGATAAAACTCCAAGATAAAGGCAAAATACAGAAGAAAGATCTATTATAATGAATCAGAGGTAGCAGCTGACAAGGGACTAGAGCAGCAGTGAGAGATCCTATCTAGAACCACAGCAGGCAGCAGAGAGGTCACTTTTGGTAATTGAAGGCATTAAAATTCTCAAAGCCAGTCCAGGGACATATATGTTCCATTAAGTTGATACCTCTCTATCCTAACAACAAGTATCCACCAACTCAGACCATGTATTCAGATATCTGATTATATGGGGTCATTTCACTCAACCTATTTTAGTCTTAATTCTCAAAATTATGACTGGAATCTCTAAGGTAACATAACTTCGATCCTTCCATTTTTATAGTTTATTTAATGTATGTTATAAAAGATCTGTCCATTTGCCTTAAAAAGATTGTTTTATTAGAATGAATGATTTGAAGTTTATTTTTTATAATATGCCACCTTGAATATGGGTCTACATATTTATAAAACTGTGTTACTTGTATATCTAAAAATGTTTCACATAGTGTACTAATGCAGATAATTATATATTTTTCTTCCTTCCAGTTTTCTATTTTCATCAAGCACAAGACCTATTTTCACAGGAGAATAGACAAGATCCTATCCAGAAATTGATATCAGGAATAGCTGTAAGTAGTGACTTAAAAAACTTTAGGATGAAGAGAGAAAGGAGAATGGATTATGTCATAATTGAAATAATCTATATTCATCAACCACGCTGGGTAGCCCTGCCAAAAAATGTCAGTAATCTCTACCTTATCTTGAAAGATGTCACATTATTTTTAGAAGCAGTTTCTCAGAAAAAAAAAATGTTTTAAAACATGTTTATATTGTACAAATAATTTTGAAAAACCTGAAACTGAATGATGCATATGCTATTAAACTTTTAATTCCCTTAATTAATAATTATATTTTGTGACAGCTATTCAATTGACATATACATGAGAAGATTTTTCTCAATTAAATGAGACTGAAAATATATCTTAGCTTTTCTAGTTGTGAGAAGTCTTACACATTTAATGATGTTATTAAAACCTTTCCTAGGAACTCTAGGAAGACTGTTTACCAGAATCCTCATCAGGGAAAGAACAAATTCCCAAAACATCAAATCACAATATGGCTTTCTTATTATTTAAATACATAAAAGTCTGTTTTTCCTAAGAGCCAATACATACACGATAATTTTAAGGAGATTTTTTTATTATAACACACACCTTTATTTTTGTTCCAGCATAACCAGAAAGAAGAGAAGCATTATATAAGCAATCAAAATGAAAAAAGTCAAAACAACTATATGGAATGTGGAAAGTGCTTAAACAGATGTGCATGCCTCACTATGTATAAGAGAATTAATCCTAAAGAGAAGCCATACCAATGTAATGATTGTGGCAAGTCATTTAACCATTATGCAAATCTTCAAGCTCACCAGAGAATCCATACTGGTGAGAAACCTTACACATGTCAAGCATGTCTCAAGTCCTTTACCCAGGTGTCAGATCTTCACAGACATCACAGAGTCCATACTGGTGAGAAACCTTACACATGTCAAGAATGTGGCAAGTCTTTTGCCCATGTCTCAACACTTTATAATCATCACAGAACCCATACTGGTGAGAAACCTTTCAGATGTCAAGAATGTGGCAAGGCCTTTACCAGGGCATCAACTCTTTATACTCATCGCAGAATCCATACTGGTGAGAAACCTTACAGATGTCAAGCATGTGGCAAGTCCTTTACCCAGATCTCAAATCTTCACAGTCATCACAGAACCCATACTGGTGAGAAACCTTACACATGTCAAGCATGTGGCAAATCTTTTGCCCATGTCTCAACACTTCATAATCATCACAGAATTCATTCTGGTGAGTAACCTTGTAGATGTCAAAAATGTGACAAGTCCTTTACCCAGATCTCAGCTCTTCATACTCACCATAGACTCCTTACTGGTGACAAACCTTACATATGTAAAGAATGTGGTAAATCCTTTAACACAAACTCAAGTCTTAGCATAAAAAAAGTCATGTGTGATGTATATTTCATAAATTTTTTAATATATCTCACATTAATTTATTGTACAGATCTTCATACATTACCAAGTTATTATAGAGACTCGCATCATTCAATTAATTTCAAAGCTTAGTCAATACATAGACAGCTTTACAGTTCTTATGAATTTAGAAACATTGTTTCCAGATTTGGACTTCATTGTCATCAAGCATTTGTTGTAAACAGAATTTATGCATCACTGTTAACATACTATTCAAGCATTAACTATTATGAATAAGTAAATATTTCTAGTAGGAGCAAATTAAGCAATAAGATTTCTTGACTCTGTGTTAAGGTAATGTGTTAAAAACATCCAGTGTTATACTATTTCAGATTTTGATGCATCTTTAATTTCTTGGCATATGCTTGCTTATGTAATGAGATTATATCTATATAAGCATTATTTTCCTATGATTTTTGTGATATTAAATAAGTATCAGCTTGTTTAAAATTCAGGTCTTCTCATTCTGTGTCTGTGCAATAAAACTGTTTAAACATTTGACCAATTTTATTGTATTTTTTTGTTCTGATAGTCTATTCTCTAATGGCAGGGTATCATTAATGAGATTTGCTAAATGGATGACAACAACAAAGAAAACATGTCATAAAATAGATGTAGATTTGTCATGGGATATGTGTTCACTGTGTAAAGATAGATTGGTGTGATTGGTGTAATAGGAAGATTGAATGGACATTATTTAAGCATGAGGTAAAGACAAGACTTCTGGGCAGGGAGAGGAAGTAGAAGGAGGAATTGAGTCATGCAGGTGAGTTGCTAGTAAACAGGGAGGAAGGAGCTTGTGAGGTATGTGGCAGTGTTGACTAAACATGGGTTACCAAAAACTCCACCAAAGAACTCCAACAGCTGATAAACACCTTTAGCAATGTGGCAGGATACAAGATCAACTCCAAAAAATCAGTCGCCCTCCT
>NW_004949368.1:25662-26219 GCF_000317375.1 Microtus ochrogaster | reverse complement strand
TGCAATCCCCATCAAAATCCCAACAAAATTCTTCACAGACCTTGAGAGAACAATAATCAACTTTATATGGAAAAACAAAAAACCCAGGATAGCCATAGCCAAAACAATTCTATACAATAAAGGTACTTCTGGAGGCATTACCATCCCTGACTTCAAACTATTACAGAGCTACAGTAATGAAAACAGCTTGATATTGGCACATTATATTTGACGTATGATGTTATATGCATAGAAAGCATATTCGTGCTTCTGTTCAACTGTAAATTCCACGGAGGCCTTCATCATTTTTCCATATTATTATTATAGAATAAGACACTTCAAAGCCAGGTGGTGGTGGCACACGCCTTTAATCCCAGCACTCGGAAGGCAGGGCAGGCGAATCTCTGTGAGTTCGAGGCTGGTCTACAAGAGCTAATTCCAGGACAGGAACCAAAAAAGCTCGGAGAAACCCTGTCTCGAAAATCAAAAAAAAAAAAAGACACTTCATTTATCATAAAGACACATTTGTTATATATATATATATTTTTTGTTTTTGTTTTTCGAGACAGGGTTTCTCT
>NW_004949368.1:23756-25106 GCF_000317375.1 Microtus ochrogaster | reverse complement strand
ACTGTCACAGTCACCTTTATGTTTTCTTTTTCTCATTCCAAAGTTGTTCACTACAGGAGGGAGTATGGAGTATTAATTTGGGTTGATTTCCCCACAGATGTTCTTCTCCTTTATGTGCTTGATTGCAAACGTAGTTTGTCTTTAAAAGTCAAAAGTCATAGACCAAAGAAAGTAATACATTCTTAATATTTAACAGACTTCTTCATTTATGTTTAGTCTGTCTCAAATCACTAGGCTGTCTTTAAAAACTGAAAATAATGTGCATTCTCCAAAAGTGAACTAAAAATCATGAGTCCATGACTTTAATTGTGTCAGTGTTGTTTAGAATAAACTTATGGTGTGTTACATTTCCTAAAACACGAATAAGATGAGATGTAACATGTAAAAACAATTTTCGCCTTTCAAGATGTGACCTATGTGTTTCCTCAGAGAACTTATAATATTGTTGCCTAGTATTTATTAAACAATAATGTTTTCCACAAATCCATGATTATTATATCTCAAATAACTATCGTGACAACACATAGTATGGAAGGAAATGTTTTTTAAAGTATCATGTAGGATTTTTACTGTATTTTAATAACTTTAACTTAAGTATTTTTAAATTTTAGCATGCTTACGGAATTTTTCTCATGAATAACCTCTTAAGGGTGAATGCCATTAATTGCTTTTAATAGTATATGTTAGATTGACTTGAGATCACAGAGAGTGAAGAGAGCTATTTATTGTGTCAAACATCTAGAAACACGTATTTATACACATTCAGCTGCTTCTGAGTAAGAGAAGAAGCAGTTGATAGTAAAGCTTTGGGGACAACAATTGATGTTAAATCCATTACACGTATTACACTGGAAGACATAAGTAAATTATCCAAACAGTAGAGACTTTCAAATTGTCAGATAAATCAAATGGGTTTGGTAAAATAGTTCAGCAAAAGTGTAAAGCATTTTTAAATGGTCAGGGAGGAGAGACAAACAAAAACTCTCTGTACAAAGACAGAAAGAATCAGGCACAAGGAACAGAATTTTTTTCAAACCATATTCTGTGGTTTTGTTATACATGTACATGGTCTATTTGTGCTACATCAGGTTCTAATGAAGTCTACAGTCTACTCGTGACAGTGAAATAAGTAAGTAGAGTGAAACCCAAGCTTCAAAGGTTCCATTCTTATTTACTAAGCGTCCTTATTACCTCTCCTTACATCCTTCATACATAGCTCTTTGTTACTCATGTTTAAGTAAAAGGATGGTTCATAACAGTAGGTCGTCCTGGGAATAATGAAAATCTCAGTATTTGCTTTTCATATCAGAATATATGAGTCCATAAGAATCTATCAGAACATACTGTGGT
>NW_004949368.1:21754-22283 GCF_000317375.1 Microtus ochrogaster | reverse complement strand
TTATATGTTAATATCTAAAAAGTGTTGTATATGCACTTGTTTTCCTTTGTGTTTTATATCTGCATTGGAATTTGTTTGGGGAAACCAATTTATATATACACAATATTTTACTTTTAATTCTTTTATTAGTGATTTAGAAATATCTTGCAGTGTCATTTGACCAAATTCACCTCTCCGCTCTTCCCATGTTCCACTTCCTCCAGACATTTTTGGTTTTTTTCTGCTTCTTTTTTTTTTTCATTCACAGAGTTCAATCTGAAACTTTCATAAAATTCTGAGTGTTGAGCCTACATGGCCTACAATATGGAAGAATGATCAGGAGTTTCACATTCTTTTGTTTGTTTGTTTGTTTTTAAATTTATTTATTTATTATGTATACAGTATTCTCAGTATACTGCCTCCTGCAGGCCAGAAGAGGGAGCCAAATATCTTTTAAGATGGCTGTGAGCCACCATGTGGTTGCTGGGAATTGAACTCAGGACCTCTGGAAGAGCAGTCAGTGCTCTTAACCTCTGAGCCATCTCTACAG
>NW_004949368.1:1970-14314 GCF_000317375.1 Microtus ochrogaster | reverse complement strand
TTGTTAACTCCGGTCACTTTTTTAGTATTAGAGTTTGTGTGTTTCCCTTCTTTGAGGTGTGCTGGTGAAGGGTCTCTAGATGTTTGAGTTATTGTGGTCATTGTTGGGCTCCTTGGTTTGTGATTTTCCGAGTTTCACATTCTTAAAATCAACATTATTCCCTTTCTCCAAGCATCTTTAAGATGATAGTAGCTTCTCAGCAAGACCTGCTTCTCCAGGTCCTTTCTTTCTGTCTCCCAAGGATTTTAATCTGGCTTGCGGTTGCTCAGGTCTGATGCATTCTATCCTAATTATTTGAGTTTATATGGACAACTGTCATGTTGTGTAGGGAAAGCACTATTTTCTTATAGTCATTCATGACTTCTTGCCTTGTTATGTATTATCACTCTGTCCTGAATGAGCTCTGAACTGTCCATGGTATAAGCGTGCTAAGAACATACATATCAAATTAAATATTATCTTGTTGTTTGGACCATGTACACCTGTGATTCACGTTTAGTTGTCAAATTCTGCCAGAATTTTGGAATGAAGGCTTAGAGATGCAAGTCTGTGGATAAATCAATAGGACATTAAAAGTAATTTTAATACCAAGTAGAATAATGGTAGTAGTTAGTACCTTCTATCTTTTAATAACGCTTCTTGAATTAACATGAATACTCCTCTAATTATTCTACAAAATAAAAACAGCAGAACACAGTGAAATTCTTTTCATGAGTACAGTTACATTGATACGTAAACCATGTATACACCCAAAATGTAAGTGAAATATATGCCAATTTCATTATGAAAATATATACAAAAGACCTCAATAAAATATTTGCATCCTATATGCAAGCACATATCAAAAAGATAATCTACCATAGGCTTTATGTCAAGACACGTAGGGATAGATGAAAAATTCAAAATCAATAAATGTAATCTACCACTTGTACAAACTTGAAGTCAAATTCCAGATGTTCATCTTATTAGATGCGAAAAGCCCTTGACAATATTAACAGCCCTTCCTGATAGAAGTCTTGGAGATATTAGGGGTACAAGAAATATACCTCTACTTAAAAGATGCAATTTACAGAAAGTGTATAGCCGACATCAAACTAAATGGAGAGAAATGAAAGCCTATCCACTAAAAAAGGGAACAATGCAAGGGTACTCAATCTCTCTATATATATTTAATACAGTACTTGAAATCTTAGCTTGAACAAGAACACAAATGAAGAAGATCTAGAAGTGATTAATAGCAAAGGAACAAACCAAAAGAATGTAATATGCAGATGCTATGATTTTATGTATAAAGACTCTAAGAACTTTATGAAGAAATATGTCCAACTAGAAACACTTTCACCAAGGATAGGAATGCAAAATTAACTAACAAAAATCAGTAGCCCTCCTACATACAAATGAGAAAAGACTTAAATAGAATTCAGGGAAATGATGCCTTTCACAATAATCTCAAAAAAATGGTTTTGGGTAATTTGAATTAAGACAGTAAAAGACCTTTAAAAAACTTTAAGACGCCTTTAATCCCAGCACTCGGGAGGCAGAGGCAGGCAGATCTCTGTGAGTTCAAGGCCAGCCTCGTCTACAGAGCTAGTTCCAGGACAGGAACCAAAAGCTACAGAGAAACCCTGTCTCGAAAAATCAAAAATACAAAACAAAACAAAACAAAACTTTAAGACATTGAAGAAATGAATTGAAAAAGATATTGGAAGATGGAAAAATACACGTGCTCAAGTATTGGCCAATTGATATAGTTATACACTGATTCAGTGAAAACCCTATCAAAATTCTAACACAATTCTCAGATCTCAAAAACACAGTTTTCAGCATCATATAGATACAAACAAAACCCTCACAATAGCTTAAACAATCATGATAAATAAAACTATAAAAATACCATTCAGAGTTTTAAATTACACTACATTTTTATAATAATTAGGTTCTGTTTAATAATGGTATGGCTACAACACAGATATATTGATCAAAAATCAAACTGTAGATACTAACTTATGTCCACTCATCTATTACATTCATTTTGTAAAAGAATCTAGAAAAATGCACTTGAAAAATAAGAGCATTTAATCCTAATCTTACCTAAGCTATTTCCAACAGACCATAAGTCCGCAAAGAAAAAATAGTTTTCTCCAGAGATTCTCAGTGGGGATAAAAATAACACTTACAGGAATTCCCCTTAACCAGCACTTGAAGAATATCACCAACACAACTCAAATGAATTTTTGTACATTCTTTTCCCACCATAATGTATAGTTTGGGAATTTATTTATTTTTATTTATAACCTTACAGTATATTTATGTACATTACACCTTCTAGAGTTTTCTTTTGCTTTGTTTTATGCAATTTTGTGGGGACAAATGTGTGTCTTTCTCTCTATAAATACTTACTGTGCTTTTTCTTTTTTTCCCATTCTTCGCTGATCCTATCTGATTTCTTTGATTCTGATTATATTATTTTTATTGTTATTCTTTAGATGTCTATTTGTTTTCGAAGAAGTGACTGAAATTGAGTAAATTAAGACATAAATAAAATGGGGATGATCTCAGGGCATTTGATGGATGTAAAGTTATAGAATATATTTTATAGAAGCATTTATTTTCTGTATAAGAAAGGGAGAAAATGTATCTATGATAAAAAAAATATCAGTCCTAGTGAATTTCCATGAGGTCTGATATTTTATGGATCTCTTCCTTGGGGTATACATGATTCTCTGTAGACCAGTTAGTAGTAACTCTTTTCAGTACACCATTTTTTCCTTCCTTATTAATAAATATTCTGTCGAATTTATTAATATTACTCAATTTTTTCATTTCAAGGGATTGTGGATATAAGTTAAATCCATTAAGATAATGCAATTTTATGAGTCTATTTTTTGCACTTGGGTTATAGTCTTTGTATTAGTTACTTATTATCTATTGCTGTGATAAAATTCCAAGATAAAGGCAATATATAGAAGAAAGATCCATGACGATACATCAGAGGAAGCAGTTGGCAAGGGGCTAGAGCAGCAGTGAGAGGTCCCATCTAGAATCACAACAGGAAGTAGATAGCTCACTGTTTAAAATCCTTAAAGCCAATGTCCAAGGGCATAGGTGTTTCAGTAATTTGATAACTCTTTATCCTACCCATAAATATCCACCAACATTAGACTATGTATTCAGATATCTGATTATATGGGGTCATTTCACTCAAACTACCATAATCTTATTTATTATTCTTAAATTATGATTGGAACCTCTAAGATAACATAAACTCAATCATGTCATTTTTATAATGTATTTAATATATGTTATAAAAGATATTTTATCCATTTACATTAAAAAGATTGTTTCATTAGAATAAATGATTTGAAGTTTATTTTATATAAAATGCCATCTTGCATATATGTCTACATATATATATAATTATGTCACTTATATATCTGAAAACATTTCACCTAATTATATTAATTCAGATAATTATACATTTGTCTTTCTTCCAGTTTTATATTATCTTCAAACACAAGACTTACTTTCACAGGAGAATAGACAAGATTGTATCCAGAAGTTGGTATCAAAAATAGTTGTAAGTAGTGACTTTAAAACCTTCCATTTAGGGATGATTTCAATATTTTTTTGAGAAAGAATAGAGAATGGATTAATCATGATTGAAATAATCTCTATTCATCAGCCATCCTGGGTGGTACTAGAAATAAAGGTCAATAATTTCTACCTTATCTTGAAAGAGTTCACATTAGATCGCTTAAAATTATAGAAGCAGTTTCTTCAGTTAAAAAAAAAAAACAAATGTTTTAAAACATGGTTTTTTTTCTACAAAAAATGTTAAAAAATTTGAAAACTGAATGACATGTAATCTATTAAACATTCACTAGAGTTTTCTCAAAAAAAATTACCTTTTGTTGCAAGCTATTGATGAGATAAACATGAGTGTTTCTCAATCAAATGAGACTGAAAATATATCATAGAATTTTCAGTCATGAGAAAAATTACATATTTAATGATGCTATTAAAGCCTTTCCTAGGAACTCTAAGAAGAATATTTTCCAGAATTCTCATAGTAAAGGAATAAATTTTAAATATGTCAAATCACAGTATGTCTTTACTCATTATATAAGTTCATAGAAGAAGTCTAACTTTTCTAAGAGACAATAGATACATGATTATTGTAAGGATGATTTTGACTGTAACAGGCCTTCTTTTTGTTTCAGCATGACCAGAAACAAGGGAAGTATTATATAAACAATCAAAATGAAGAGAGACAAAACAATTATATAGAATGTGGAAAGTGCTTCAACATATATGCATGCCCCACTATGCATAAGAAAATTAATTCCAAAGAGAAGGCATACAAATGTAAAGGTTGTGACAAGTCATGTACCCGTTATGCAAAATTTCAATCTCACCAGAGAATCCATACTGGTGAGATGCCTTATAGGTTTAAAGAATGTGGCAAGTCCTTTATCTGTGCATCAGCTCTTCACACTCATCACAGACTCCCTACTGGTGAGAAACCTTACAGATGTCAAAAATGTGGCAAGTCCTTTACCCAGGTCTCACATCTTCATAATCATCACAGACTCCATACTGGTGAGAAACCTTACAGTTGTCAAGAATGTGGCAAGTCCTTTACCCAGGTCTCAAATCTTAATATTCATCACAGACTCCATACTGGTGATAAACCTTACAGTTGTCAAGAATGTGGCAAGTCCTTTACCCAGGTCTCAAATCTTAATATTCATCACAGACTCCATACTGGTGATAATCCTTACAGTTGTCAAGAATGTGGCAAGTCATTTTCTCAGGTCTCATCACTTCATAGATATCACAGAATCCATACTGGGTAGAAACCTTACAGATGTCAAGAATGTGGCAAGTCCTTTACCTGGACCTCATCTCTTTACATTCATCACAGAACCCATACTGTTGACAAACCTTACAAATGTAAAGAATGTAGCAAGTCCTTTCACACAAATTCAAGTCTTAGAAAGCATCACAAAATGCATTTAATGGGTACATTTCATGAAATTTCTTAGTATATCTCACATTAATTCATTGTATAGCTCTTCATGCATTAGTCAACTTATTTCACAGACTCACATCCTTAAATCAATTTTCAAATCTTGGTCAATACTTAGCTCTACAGTTCTTATGAATTTAGAAACATTGTATCCAGATTTGAACTTTATTGACATCAAACATTTGTTGTAAACAGAATTTATGCATCATTGTTGTAAACATACTAGTGAACAATTAATTATTATGAATAGGTAAACATTTCTAGTAGGAGTAAATTGAGCAATAACATTTCTTGACTGTATGTTAAGATAATGTGTGACAAAAACAGCCAATCTCAAACTAGTTTAGATTTTGATGCACATTTAATCTTTTGGCATATGGTTGCTTATGCAATAAAATTATACTCCATATAAACATTATTTTTCTTTAATTTTTTGTGATTTATAAATAAATATTAGCTTGTTTTAAACTTAAAGTCTTTTAATTTATGTCTTTGCAACAAAACTCTTAAACATTTTGTGCAATTTATAATGCATTTTTTTCTTATAGTCTATTCTCTAATTGTAGAGTACCATAAGTGTAAACACTTTCATAGATGAGCTGGTGGGGCTGAGAAAGACACACTACATGGATTACTTTAAACATTGTATAGTTGTGGTTTAAATCAGTGTGAGGTAGATGGATGATACCAATGGGCATGCCAAAGTGGCCAAGGAAAAGCTATAAGGCGACAGCATCAAACAATGAACTTTAGTCATTTAGTAAAGCAGGGAGTGGGAGTGGTGGCCTTCCCCAAAGAGGAACACATAAACTGGTTGTCCTGTAACCAATAGACAGCCCTGAAAACATATAGAATAGTAACATTGCATGGATTGGTCTCATTGTACTTAGGAATATATGTGTATACAAATTTATGTATAAAAATAGCAATGCATGAATAAAGGACATAAACTTGAAAGAGAACAGAGATTGTGGTATATAGTAGAGTTGAAGGTAAGAAATTGTAAGTATAAAATTAATCTTATTATTCTGTATATTTTAATTATATAAAATAAGTAATGTGTTCATATACACCCCCTTGTTTCCCTGTTATATTCCCCCCATCTAAAATATTTGCCCTCACAGTCCTACAATGTGACTGAAAAGGCATGGGATAAAACCGGACTCTCTGAACATGGCGAACAATGAGGGCTGATGAGAAGCCAAGGTTTTGTTCCTACTTCATGTTCTGGCTTTGTGGGAGCCTAGCCAGTTTGGATGTTCACCTTCCTAGATATGGATGGAGGGGGGAGGACCTTGGACTTTCCACAGGGCAGGGAACCCTGACTGCTCTTCGGACTGGAGTGGGAGGGGGAAATGAGTGGGAGGAGGGGGAGAGGGGTGGGAGGAGGGAGAGGAAAATGGGAGGCTGGGAGGAGGCAGAAATTTTTTTTCAATAAAAAAAATTTTCATCTTCCTTCCATATTTTTTCTAGATTCTATTTATGAGAGAAGATGTGTGTAATTTGTATTTTGGAGAGTTGTCTATTTCTTTGACTTAATGATACATAGTTGCAACAATTTTCTTGAAAATTATGTAATTTTCTATGATTTTATTCACTGATGGATGATTATCTTGCATTATTTATGAATATGATCTTTTCTTTATCCATTCATATATTGGTGGTTATTTAAGCTCATTCCGTGAATCATCTGTTATATGAAGTGTAGCGATCACAATTAAACACAAACTCATGCACACATATATGTGCTTCAGTATAGTGAACTCACTTGTTAAGTATGCTCATCCAGGAGTGATTCAGCTGGTATGTGTATGGTAAATTTTCAGTCATATCTATCATTATAGCATCCACAGTACCTGGGATGTCTTATTTTACAATAACCATAGCATATTTCTCCCACTACCTTTGTAGTATTTAGAAAAATTTAGAGTTGGAAAAAATGTAGTCACTAAAAAGGCACTCAAACCTGGAATTATGGAACACTCCAAATATTATTTTACTTTGTGAGAAATGAGTCTGGGACCCAAGAAAATGACCACAAAAACTAGAGTACTTAAGCCAGGTTATAAGTTTTGTTGTAAATGTATTCTAATGCAAGTGGTTGCCATGACTTACCTTGAGTGATCAGAGCTTAATCTCATATTACTACATGCCTGGATACCTCAACATGGTTTACTTGGTAAGCAGAAAGTACTTGTGAGTAACTCGGGTAACTTTGCACACATATTTGTATTTCATGTGTATGTTGGCATTTGAGATACTGTCTCAGATATGCTGATTATGAAAATTGTTTTCAGCATGCAGACAATAAAACTCTGCTCTTTATCATCTACCATACACAAACTGCACCAAATGTGTCATGGATGTCAAAATGAGACCTGATACCCTACAAATTCCAAAGGACACAGTTGAGAAAATCCTCCAAACTTTTAAGCACAGGTAAGGGGATTCTGAATAGGACTCTTGTCCAATAGTCCATGAGACCAAAAATCAACAAATAGGAGCTTATGAAATTAAAACTTTTTATTTCAGCACAAGAAAATATTATTTAAATGGGGCATACAGAATATGAGAAAATCATATATTACCTAAGAGAAATAAGCAGAATATGAGAAAATCACTGGTGCAATAGTAACTTGAGAGTTGTGTATTTAACTTCCTACTGATCTGGTGAGGCTTGCAGTCTAGGTAGGAATTAGTACCTGGTTCTGTGTCCATGGTCAAAAAACCATGCCTGGATGAGCCATATACTTTTTTTTAAAAAATAATGTTACTGTTGTTACATTGCATGACAAGAGTAACTGCTTTGATGCACAAAACAATCCCACACCAGTTAGTATTTAAAGGGCATTTATTTTGGGGTTAAAACTCACAAAGCACCAACCGTCAGAAAAGGAGCCTAGTCACCAGAGCAGGAACCAAGCGCTGGAACCAAGAGAGCAGGCAGGGAGCACACCCGCCAGATTTATAGGTAAATATTGGCCTAAGGGGTACCCGCTCTCCAAAGAAGATGATTGGCTGGGGCTTCCCCTTCACTGCTTTGTAAATATTTCCATTTCTACAAATAGTTCTCTTCAGCTGTCAGCCTTGGTCAGAGGTTCTTCTTTATGGAGTGCACAGCAGCAAATGCACAGCCTCATAATTTCAAAATGTTGGAGTGCCCCTGAATGCTCATTCCTAAACGGGACCTGTAGACCAACTGTTCCCCCTAGACACAGGGAACATTATGGAAGTGGGTCCTGAATGTCCTGCCTGAGGGTGAGGAGGACTGCTGTGACATGCTGAGCGTCAGGTGACCATGTTCAGAACTAACTGACTGTGAACCTATCTGTCCTGAACCGGACAGCTGGAGGAGACAACCAGCTAGTGGAAGAAAAAGCCTCCTAAGCTTTTGTCTTAGTACAGAAAATAAAAAGAAAGCTCAAAGATGACCATTTCTATTACCTATCAGTTCCTGCTTTCTTTATCTGCCTCCCAGGAAAGACTGTGTCATTCCCTCAAATCAATGAGTTTATTGAGATTAATACAGGAATATAAATACAGAATTACTTACAGCAGTATGATTAACTCAAATGTGTGGTATCATAAAGGCTCCCATCAGAATGGGGGACTCAGGAAAACTAAAACCATGAAAATGTCTGCATGGTTTTTTGCAACTGACTGAGACAGAGGTTCTCATTTCTTCAGTTCTCCTTACTTACCAAGTATGTAAGCTTGGGAGCAGAAGATCATTATTTATCTTTTAGCTCCAGCCCTCCTAGCCATGGTTTAAATGCAGAGTCTTATGAACTTCCTTTCTCTTTCTGTAGAACTTTGAGAGACTTAAGGAAATTCTCCTCCTTAGGGAAGAGCATACCTGTTGTAAATCCCTTATCAAACAGTGAGTCTGGAAAGCATACATGCTAGCTATAAAGAATAATTGGTTTACATTTAGGACTGTACAGCTGCATACATATATTTATATGCATGTAACAGCAATAAATGAAAAGAGAGGTCATAAATGAGAAACAGAGCAAGGGAGAGTATAGGGGGTGTTTGCATGATGAAAGGGAAGAAGAAAAATTCAATTAGAATCTCAAAAATAACAAACTATTTATGTCAAAAATGGAGAATTGTTACATAATATTTCACCCTTTCCTTAAAATGTTAATTGGTTCCACAAGAGCACAGTCTACCATGGAGCTCTGCAAAGACACTAAAGCTGCACACCAGTCCTGAAGTGTCTGGTGAAGCAAACTTTATTGTTCACCTTCTCTGTAAGCACAGCTCCATCATGCTCAGTGACTCGGCACTGCTTTTCTCACACATAGTTTTTCAGGAAAACCTATCATTCATCATCTTCCAGTCCATGATATTTGTGAGACCTCTGTTTGAGATAACCAAACATTCTGGTGCTTCCTTTGAGCCAGTCCATCATAAATGATTCATGCACATTGCATTAGATTATGTACCTTTTTGTCAAGGAGGTTTAAGTAGGTGTGTGAACTTCATTCCCACTTCTATAGCAGTCAGATTAATCCCACCTGTTCTCATAGCCTACAATCTCATGTGTCAAGCTTTAGCGGAATGTTTCATTGATTTATTTGAAGGTCTTTGTACTTCAGCAGTGGAGAGACAGAATACTCCCTGACTAAGACAGTCTCTTTGCAGCCCATCATAAGGGTCAAAGGCAAGGTTTTGCATGGATTTTTCTTTTTCCCTGTATAAAAGGTTGATCCTAAGTGGTTTCTTCTATCACTCTTATTCCAAACAGGCAATTTCATTGTAATTATATACAAGTGTACTGAATTGTGTTCCAAGGATATGTAATGGATACTGTAGTTTCACATATAATCCTGATATATCCTGATTTATCTTCCATAAACCTTCTGATTTATGATAAGTCTGTTTTCTGGCTTTGTTCACATCTTTCCATTTCAATTTAGAAAACTACAGATTTTACCTCTGGACAAAGTTTACCTAGTAAGAAAAAGATTTTGTGAACTTTGTGGCAGAGAAGCAATAAAAACTGAATATACCAATTAATTGAATTCATTATTTTTATTACATTTTTCAGATAAATAAACAGACTAAGATAATGTGTTTGTAAAGTTGTTAGATGTTGCACTTTTCTTTTATGTACAACTTACTTTTTCATCCAAGATCCTTTCCACAATATTTTTAGTGTCACAGAGTCAGAGATTTAAGGAATGTTACATTTAAACAAGTGTTGTAGAAGATACAGATTACCAATATTTTGGGTGGGAAAATATGGAGAACAAAACCCAGACAAATGGATGGATGGATGGATGGATGGATGAAGATAAATAGGAGATAGATAGATAGATAGATAGATAGATAGATGATAGATAGATAGATAGATAGATAGATAGATAGATAGATAGATAGACAGAGTATATATAGTTTTCATATTTTATTGTTTCCACTGGAAGAAGGATGGAGTCCTTTTTCACATATAGATTAAAAAACTAGGTATGGGTGAAGAACTCAGAATTTGAAGAACTTCAATCTGGGCCATTTATCCCAGAAATAGCCCTCACATTTAGTTCCATTCCAATTGTTTCTCAGTGGTCCTGCTTTTAATATAGACTGATAAGTGAGGTTAAATGGAAGAAATATTGGCCATTCAGGCACCCCTGGCATTTTAGGCCCCTCAAAATCTCTCTAAGGAAATCTCCAGGTTTTGTGAAGAACTCAAGAAGAAAAGCAAGGAACCCTGGATACAGCAGATAATACAGAAAGGTTTGACAAAACATGATGAATTCCAGCATGGTGATACATGTTATTGTAATGTAGAAGCAAGAGATTCTGGTCTAGAAATATGTAACATTCTAGATATTCTGAAAGTAAAAGGTAGGCCAATGTTTTTTTTTCCCCCAGAACTGAGGACCAAACCCAAGGTCTTCTGTTTGCTATTCAAGCACTCTACAACTGACCTAAATCCCAAACCCCTAACTTTTATAGACATATTTTAGAGAAAAGTAAGAAGGAAACAGGATTTAAGATGTATAGTGGTTCCTACCAATATCTGATGCCAGCTTATAGACTTTCCTAGAATGTATTGAACTGATCTTGCTTGTGTTTGGGGGATATCATTGCATAGAGAGGGTTACTAGCACTGAACTCACCAATCCAAAGACATCCCATTTAATGCTTAGCTTACAATCCTATCAGGAAGGAGGAGATGCAGCAAGTTGATGAGATGAAATATAGAAGTACCCACAGTTGAAAGGTTCAGATGAGGTGGTTCACTCCAGATCGTTAATCAAGAAAAGTCAGAATAAGGAAAATTAAATTTTCCTGACAATATGTAAGGAAAGCCTCTATTTGTTAATGTTTAATGATTGCCATGATGCCATCATGGGAATAAAAGAAATAGTACAATAGGGATCCTTCTTTGAGAAATCAAGCACACACTGTATATGATATTCTTACAGGGTGGTAATATTTATTTTATAACAATTTCATAGGTTATGATCTGTGGTCACTCATGAGGAAGGATGAGCAAGATAGTGTAAATGACAACATATATCCCTTCAAGTATGTCCCCATGATCTGTTTCCTCCAATTAGATCATCAACAATTTTGTTTTTATTTTTATTACATTTATTTTTTTATTTTTTTACAATACTGTAGGTGAAATTTTATTTTAGGGTCACAAAAAATGACATGGAGACATTAGTTATAAAAGCTCTGTCAACAGCTTAGGCTTGTTTCTCACTAATTATTGTAACTTAAATTAAATCATTTCTATTGATTTACATTCTGCTTCATGGCTTTATATTCTTAATTAATTAATTTATTTATTAAAATCTCCACCTCTTCCTTTCCTCACATTTCCCTCCTTACCCACCCCCTCCCTCTCCAGACCTAAGAGAAGTCAGGGTGCCGAGCCCTGTGGGAAGTTTAAGGCCCTCCCCTTTCCATGCAGATCTACAAAAGGTGTGCATCCAAACAGACTAGGCTCCCAAAAAGCCAGTACATGCAGTAGAATCAAAACCCAGTGGCATTATCATTGGCTTTTCAGTCAGCCCTCATTGTCAGCCACAATCAGAGAGTCCTGTCTGATAACACGCTCATTCAGTCCCAGACCATCTGGATTTGGTGAGCTCCCATTAGATCAGGCACACCATCTCATTGGTTGACTAACCGCTTGCAGTCCTGACTTCCTTGCTCATGTTCTCCCTCCTTCTGTTCTTCATCTGGACCTGGGGAGATCAGTGCAGTGCTCCACTGTGCGTCTCTGTCTCTATCTCCATCCATCACCAGATGAAGTTTCTATGGTGATAATCAAGATATTCATCAGTGTGTATAT
>NW_004949368.1:0-1249 GCF_000317375.1 Microtus ochrogaster | reverse complement strand
ATAAAAACAGAGATGTTGACCAATAGAATCAAATCGAAGACCTGGATATTAATCCACAAACCTATGAGCACCTGATTTTGGACAAAGGAGCTAAAATTATACAAAGGAAGAAAGAAAGAATGTTTGGCAAATGGTTCTACCATAACTGGATGTCAACATGTAGAAGAATGAATATAGATTCATATCTATCACCATGCACAAAACTCAAGTCCAAATGGATTAAAGATCTCAATATAAATGTGACCATACTGAACCTGATAGAAGAGAAAGTTGGAAGTAGTCTGCAACACCTGGGCACAGGAGACCACTTCCTACTTAAAACACTAGTTTCACAGACGACAATAGCAATAATGAATAAATGGGACCTCCTGAAACTGAGGAGCTTCTGTAAAGCAAAGGACACTGCCATTAAGATAAAAAGGCAACCTACTGAATGGCAGAAGATTTTCACCAACCCCACATCAGACAAAGGCCTGATTTTCAAAATATAAAGAACTCCAGAAACTAGACATTAAAACTTTAATTAACCCAATTAAAAAATGGGGTACTGAACTGAACAGAGAAATCTCAAAAGAAGAATTTCAAGTGGGCAAAAGACATGAAAGGTCATGCTCAACCTCTTTAGAAATCAGGGAAATGCAAATCAAAACATCTTTGAGATATCATCTCAACTCTATCAGAATGGCTAAAATCGAAAACACCTATGATAACCTATGCTCGAGAGGATCTAGAGTGAGGGGAACACACATCCATTGTTCTTGGGAATGCAAACTTGTTCAACCACTTTGGAAATCAGTGTGGCGGTTTCTCAGGAAACTGGGAGTCAACCTACCTCAGGTTCCAGCAATTTCACTCTTGGGAATATACCCAAGAGATGACCCATCATACCACAAAAGCATTTGTTTAACTATGTTCATAGCAACACTATAATAGCCAAAACCTGGAAACAACCTAGGTACCCCTCAATGGGAGAAAGAATAAAGAATTTGTGGCACATATACACATTAGAGTTCTACTCAGCATAAAAAACAATGACATATTAAATTTATTTTTAGGAAAACTCTTTTCTCATTTCACACAAATATCCCACTTTCTAGTCCCTCCCTTCTTCCTGCTCTCTCCTCCTTCCTTCCACCCCAGTCTCCAATCACTGCTCTAATAGTGAAAGGCTTCCGAAGTGAAGGCAACAAAGTCTGACACATCAGTCTGAGGCAGGATCGAGGCCCTCCCCTGTATATGTAAGCTGAGC
>NW_004949367.1:61105-62509 GCF_000317375.1 Microtus ochrogaster | reverse complement strand
TGTGTGCTGGGGCTGCTTCCATGATTGTGTGTACAGCACACGAGCGAAAAAATAAGAGTTATCTCAAATATGTTTGTGAAATAATGAACTTTAAGGAAAATGGAGTGTGTCGTTTGTTTTCTGTGTGACTTTATTAGGTCAATGAGGGTCCAGCCTAGTGCATCAGAACAGACATTTAATGTGCATTCTGCAAAACAGATTGAAAATTCTGTAATGCTTGCAAACAGAAACTCCTGCTTCCATCACTTGTTCTCGTGCTGTTCACAGCCTGTGTCCAGTTATGAAATGACATTTACCTGCATAATTTGTTCCATTTCTTAAACAAATTCGTAATTGTACATTTTCTGATTTCCATTGTAATTTTATTGTATATGTGTGTGTGTGGGAGGGTGCTGTCTTGACCTGTGGTTCACACTGGCTTTAATAAAACTCAAGATGCTCACAACTTAGCCCCCAAAGTGCTGAGATCACAGCCGTGTGCCACCATGCCTGCCTTCACTTTCCATGTAATCTCCTGTATACCTTAGTAAGTGATATTCCAGCAATATAAAAATGGACTCCAGACATTCAGCAGCTATCCTTAAATTTACTTGGCATTTTTCATGAAAGTGTATCTTAATGAGATTTTGTATTTTGTAACAATTAGAAGAAACTTTGGGGATTTTGACTTTAAATAATTTTATACTATTCAGCAATTGAAATTGCTTTCTCACTGCTACAGAAAAGCTTATTCAATATTGTATCAGTCTCAATGTTACAAAGTTCAATTTAAAAGACTCAAAATATTAAAAACTTATTTTAAATAAAACAATATTCAACTAAATTTTTTTACAATTTACATTTTTGTAAGAATAACTTTGAAAGGATTTAATAAATAAGTGAGGTGATATTTCAAGATATTTTTAAATACCTAGTAAAGATTTCCTTAATAGAAATCACTACAATAGTATAAACAAATATATCCAAAGAAATTTAAAGTTATTTATACAATGTTAAAAGCATCCTGTGTTTTAGTAGGACGTAAGCTGAAACTCTTCTTAGCATACCTAAGTATATACACACTTAACAGAACAGAAAATTACTGTTAAACACTAAATTACTTAATATTTCTTATATATTTCTGGCTTAAGTTTTATATAAATAAATGCTTGGTAAGTTAACTTGAAGAATGTAGTAAAATGAGAAAAATAAAGTATCATTTAAATGTAATTTATTATTATCAATGTACACCTGCAAACAAATAAATGCGTGTTCTCTGATTATCACCCTCTAAGTTATTTCAGGTGTTCTGTGACAAGAATGGAAAATTGGTCCAAGTCTCTTCCCAACCCTACGATGGCTCCCTTAATTAAGATATGTGCTTCCCTGCTCCCCTATCCTACCTTCCTGTATCCCAATCATCCC
>NW_004949367.1:45881-60125 GCF_000317375.1 Microtus ochrogaster | reverse complement strand
GAGGCTGGGAGGAGGTGGAAAAATTTTTTTTCTTTCTTAATAAAAAAAAATAAAATTAAATTAAAAAAAAAGAATGGAAAATTGGGACAGTGGGCATTACTAGCTGGAACCATGTTCTCAGAATTATTAGAGAACATGGAGAAAAATCTGTTGTCAGATGCTAACATATTCCACTTGGGGTCACTTTTTACATATGTGCTAGTGTACACTCATTGTAAAACTGAAGGATTTCATGACATTTTCATTCAATACATAACATCCATTGATTGTCCTCACCCTGTTAGTCTTTCCTGTCTCTCTCCACACTTCTGCTAGGCCCTGTCCTCTCCAGCAGCCCCGCCTTCTACTGGCACACATATCATAGTCAGAGGTCATAGGGAGTGCAATGCATGTTCTTTTATAAATCATCACACTGATGTATTATAAGATCTCTTGTGCTTGTTTATGATGCAGTGTGGCTCAAAAGTAGAATTTTATGCAGATCATTCTCTAATCATTTCATTACAGAAAATCCAGTTTCACTCACCACCCACTTATAACTCTCACAATTAGTGAACAGACAAACAAACTCACTCACCTGGCTGGGCCTTTGATAAACACCACGTAGAATGAGGCTCTAAGAGTCAGTTATAAGAAAGAAATGTCATCAGCTCATCTCCCTCTGGAAAAATATTTTTCATGTCATCAGTAGAGGGCAGTTCTGACCTTGAAGTTGTTAGAAAGTACAACCATCAAATAAAAAAGTAAACTTTCCTAATTCCAGGAAAGCAGATGAGCTCTGGGTTTCCCACATGTGACTTGTTCTCCCCAGGCCCTACATGTCTGTGTGCATTAGTTGATCCCCGTCCATGTTAACAAACAAAGTAAAATAAAAATATCCCATTTAAAAGAAGTAGAAAACACTTTTGCTTCCCCAAGCTATCCTCCCTGCTTCCAAAATATTTTTGGTAGCCTCCATACTTTCTTGACAGCTGGTTAAGAATTTCATCAAGAAATTAACAGCACTTTTGCTAAAATTAACAAAATGTTCAACCAACCCAATAACATTTCATCTACAGCCTGTCTTGTCTGTCATATGTTCTTGGGAAAGGGTGAACAAGAGACTGTCCAATTACCAGTCTAGCCTAAAACCCATAGAGGAGAGTAAGCCCACCCCTGACGCTGTCTGGAGTACAAGGACACAGAGACTGGATGGCCCAGAGACCTAGGATAGAACCACACACAACAAAAGAAAAAAATTGTCCGTGTAATGATGCTTAACAATGTTCTGTTGTGCACATAGATTTTTGCCTGGTCCACTTGTAATCAGACAAGCTTCATCTAGGAACAGATGCAGACACAGCCAAATACTAGGCAAGAAAAATGAGAAGAGGAGGAGAAAGAGGAAGAAGAAGAAACACCTATAGTTAAAAATTGTGCTTTAAACTTATTCAAAAGGAAATACTCCACTATTTTCTACTATATCTAAAATAAACCCTGAAACAGAGTTTGTCACTGGAAGTATCCTTTGATTATTTAAGGACTTATGTGAATTCCAGATCTCTCTGCTTCAAGGTTGAGATTCCAGAGGTGAACTCTTAGCTTTCTGCTCCTCAACCATGCCTGACTCTTACTGGCATGCCTCCCTCTCCTGATGAGCTCTTAACCCTGTGAAACCATATGCCAAAATAAACCCTTTCTTTGTCTGAAAATAATTAGGAAGAAAGAAAATAAAGAAAATATTACCTCCTCCAAACCGGGTTTTATAAAGTTACATTTCTTACAGAGCACACAGATGTGAGGTGGTGTAACTGTATCATAAGCAGATAGGCTGGGAGGTGACTGGTAATGTAGCTTGTAGCATGATTAATAAAAACTCAGACATATATTGGTTTTCAACCTGAAGGTCAGAAAGGAAAAACACCCAGACACTGCTGTACCCTGTATAAAATTTTACATGTCTTGCTTTAATAAAAACACTGATTGGCCAGTATCCAGGCAAGGCATATAAGTGGGATGACAAGAATAGGACAATACTGGGAAGAGGAAAAATCAGTCTGCAGTTATCACCTAGACAAAGAAAAGCCAGATGAGAATGCCTCACTGACACAAGGTACCATGCCACATGTCTAACACAGACAAAAATTATGGGTTATTGTAAGATGTAAGAGTTAATTAATAAGAAACCTGAGCTAATAGGCCAAACATTTTGTAATTAATGTAGGCCTCTGTGTTTCTTTGGGACTGATTAACTCCAGGACCGGGCAGTACAGAAACTGCTGTCAACACACTGGCTCTTACCTCTACCTCAGTTTGAAATGAAGATCCTTCCTCCAGGAATCTCAGAATAAGTGTGTATCTGAGAGCTGTCTTCTCCCATTTTATATTACTATGTAGTGGTGGGATTATAAGGGTGTGTACCACTACCGCCTAGCTTCTATTGCAAACAGATTGCCTAGTGTGATAAAAGGTGAGTGTCACTGCTTCCTGGTCTGTAAGGCTGAGCAGTGGGGCTGTTTTACTTTCTGATCTTCAGGAAGCCTTATTTATTAAAAGACAAATAAAATATCACTACATTTCAACTTTTTTTAAATAAGAAAAATAAGACTATAACTAATGTAAGAAAACTAAATAAATTAAGTACATTGACTATTTACAATATATACAGGCAATAAATAATACATCAACAATGTTAGTCCATCTCTTCTTCCAAATGCTCCCTTATGGATCTTCTTTTACTGGATCAGGTCTCCTTGCCTACCCAACGCTGGCTCTCCCCAACGTTGGCTCTCCTGGCAATATCCTATAGCAATACTGATGAATATCTTGCATATCATCATAGAACCTTCATCTGGTGATGGATGGAGATAGAGACAGAGACCCACACTGGAGCACTAGACTGAGCTCCCAAGGTCCCAATGAGGAGCAGAAGGAGGGAGAACATGAGCAAGGAAGTCAGGACCACGAGGGGTGCACCCACCCACTGAGACAGTGGAGCTGATCTATTGGGAGCTCACCAAGGCCAGCTGGACTGTGACTGAAAAAGCATGGGATAAAACTGGTCTCTCTGAACATGGCGAACAATGAGGGCTGATGAGAAGCCAAGGACAATGGCACGGGGTTTTGATCCTACTTAATGTGCTGGCTTTATGGGAGCCTAGCCAGTTTGGATGTTCACTTTCCTAGATATGGACGGAGGGGGGAGGACCTAGGACTTACCACAGGGCAGGGAATCCTGACTGCTCTTTGGACTGGAGAGGGAGGGGGAGAGGAGTAAGGGGAGGCAGAGAAGGGTGGGAGGAGGGGGAGGGAAATGGGAGGCTGGGAGGAGGTGGAAACTTGTTTTTTTCTCCTTTTCTCAATAAAAAAAAAGTTACTTCAAAAAAAAACAATGTTAGTCCATTGTCTCTGACAAATTCAGAAAATATACTCTATATCTGTCATTTCTTGGTAAATCCAACATTCTATACCTATTTACTTTCTATCATAACTTGATTTCTGCCTCAGGTAAACATTGAATACTATAACTAAAGCTATCTAGTCTTCAACTCCTTTATAACCAAGAAGGAAATAATATTAACTGAGTGAACAAGAAATGTGAGCAAGAAATGTCCAAAAACTGTGAGAAATGACAGAAACATCTAGTCACCCAATGTTCATCAGCAGTTATGGGGTATCTATCATCGACCTACAGGTTAATTATGTTGAAATGTTCTTTAAAATCCCTTAGTACCATGAGAATAGCATATGATTTTGTCTTTTGAACAGAATTATAAAGGCTTTATTTTACTTTGTTTAAAAGTTTCAGACTAGTAATTTGTCTGAATAAGAGAGCAGGTCAAGCCTGCTATGTGGCTATGTGGTGAAGGAAAGACCCTTCCCCATTCTGTTAGGCAACTACAGCAGGTGACGGACCTGATACAAACCCCCCACATTAATTTCAGCCCTAAGGAAAGTAGAGCCTTCACGGTCTGACAAGAGCAATAAGACTACAAAAGTTGATCAAGGGGATTCAAATTGAAAAGGAAGAAGTCAAACTTTCTCTTATTTGCAGATGATGTGATCATATATATAAGTTACCCCCAAAAGTCTACTAGGGAACTCCTACAGCTGATAAACACCTTCAGTAATATGGCAGGATAGAAGATCACCTCAAAAATATCAGTAACCCTTATATATAAAAATGGTAAAGAAACTGAGAATGAATCAGAGAAAGATCAGCCTTCACTAGAGCCACAAATAACAAAATATCTTGGGGTAACACTAACTAAAGTTATCTGTTCACCAGTAACTCTAAGTCTTCGAAGAAAGAAATTGAAGATGATACAAGAAAATTAAAAGGTCTCCCATGCTTTTGGATAGGTAGGATCAACATAATAAAAATGACAGTCCTACCAAAAGCACCATATAGATTCAAAACAATCCGCATTAAAATCCCAACACAATTCTTCACAGACCTTGAAAAAACAATAATCAACTACATATGGAAAAACAAAAAAGCCAAGTATAGCCAAGACAATCCAGTAGGTATCACCATCCTTGACAACAAGCTCTATTATAGAGCCAATCTAATGAAAACAGCTTGGTACTAGCTTAAAAACAGACAGGTTGACCAATGGAATCAAAACAAAGAATTGGGTATTAATCCACACATCTATGAACATCTGATTTTTGACAAAGAAGTTAAAAGTATACAATGGAAAAAAGTATCTTCAACAAATGGTGCATATAACTTGATGTCAGCATGTAGAAGACTACAAAGCAATCAATATGTATCCCCATGCACTAAACTCAAAAAATATCATTCTTGGGCATATACCCAAAGGATGCTCAATTATGCTACAAGGACATTCAATCTCTTTAATTTGTTATGATTTGTTTTACATTTCAATATGTGGTCTATTTTATAAAATTTTCTTTATAATGCAAAGCAAAATGTGTATTCTTTAGTGTTTGGGTGGCCTATTCTGTGGGCATTTTTAAGTCCATTTGATATGTGAAGCCAATTAATTCTGATTTTTCTCTGTATATTTTTCCTTGCAAGATATCATGTCTATTGGAGAAAGTTAGGGCACTGAATTCTCCTGTTATTAATGGATTAGGGTTAATCTGTGTCTTTTAAAAGAGAGATACATTTTTCTGAAATTTTGTGTCCCCAAGTTTGGCAGCAGCGACTTCTCGGTTAACTGATCCCCTGATCAAAACGTAGTTTCCCTCTTTATTTCTGTTGATCAGTTTCCGTTCCAAGTCTATTATCTTAGATGTTCGGATGGTGAAGCCTCTTTTCTTCTTGGTTCCATTTGATTGGAGTACTTTTGTCTTTCCTTTTACTCTAAGGTACTGCCTACCTTCATAACTAAAATTTGTTTCTTGTAGGCAACAGATAGATAGATTTGGTTTCTTGATCCATTAGATCACTCCATCTTTTGAGTGGAGAATTGAGACCATTTCTGCTTGAATTGTTATTGAAATGTGTGAGCTAGTTCTTGTTATCACGTTATTGATTTTCATTGTTGGATTCTCAGTGGTCTTTATGGTTTAATAATTATGGCTCATGTTCTTTCCAAAGTCTCTATGTTTTGCTTATCCCTCTATTTACCCCCAAATAAAGCTTCCTGTACCACCTTAGGTTTGGTTTGTTGAATATAAATTATTTTTAGGCTGTAAATGTTTGTAAAATTGTTCCTTTTCCTTTAATTATGGCAGTAGTTTTACTGGTCATATTGTTAAATCGGCTCTCATTTAGGACTTGGATGGTGTTATTCCATGTTCTTCAGGCTTTAAAAGTTTTCCTTGAAAAATCAGCTGTTCTTTGAAAAGTGTTCTTTACTCATGATTTGCACTTTTTCCCTTTCAACATTCGATTCACCTTTATTGCTCTGTCTTCTCAATGCTTTAAATGTGAGATGCTATGAAAATTTCCTTTTCTGGTCTTGTCTTTAATGTGTACTGTGTGGTTTTTCTATGTGTGTGGGTGAGTCTTTCCTTAGTTTGGGACAGTTTTCTTCTATGATCTCTTTGAAGGTTTTGTGTTCGCCATTGACTTGGGATTCTTCTCCCTCACCTGTGCATAGAATTTCAAGGTTTGATTTCTCCATGGTATCCCACATTAACAACAATGTCTACACATACACTCTACCAACTAAGTTACATCCCCAGCCCACAGATTACTATCTGCTGATTAAATCACCTCATGCATGTGCCCCTGTAAGGAAGATTAATTTTCCCAAGTGTATTTACATACATTTTCTTAATTTTAGCAAAAGTCCTCTAATTTCTTCGTAAGGTCATGAAGCCACTGTCTAGTAAGTATTGAGGATATTAAGAAACATTTTGGAAGCAGGAAGGACTCCTTGAGGAATCAAAATGTTATTCTACTTCTTTTGAATGTGATGTCATTTTTACTTTAGTTTTGTCCAGAAGGACTGGATGAGCTAATCCTCACAGACAGATAGGGAGTTTGGAGAATACCTCACACATGGGAAAGCCAGTGTTCAGCCGCTCTTTCTCTATTGTCCTGTAATTAGAGAAGTTCACTCTTCCATTTGATAGTACCACCGTCTAACAACTTCAAGGTCAGAACTTCACCTTACCAGGTGACATGGTAATTATGGCTCTAGAGAGAGATGAGCTGATGATATTTCTTCCTTATAACTACTTCTTAGGGCCTCATTCCAAATGGATGTTTATCAAAGGTCCAGCCAGGTGAGCGTTTCTTTTTCTCTTTATTAATATTGAGGGGAAAGAAGCAGAGCTTTCTGTAATAAAATGATTAGAGAATTCTCTGTTTAAAATTCATTTTTGAGCCTTATTGTATCAAGAGAAAGCACAACAAATGCCTGCAGACATAAAATATCAGTGTAATGATTTGTAAAAAGAACATAGATTTCACTTATTATGACCTCTGATTGTAATGTATGTGACAGTAGAAGGTGGCCTTCTGGAAAGAGGACAGGGCTTAGCAGAAGTGTGAACAGAGAGACAGGAAAGGCTAATAGAGTGAAGCTAATCAATGGATATTATGTATTGAATGGAAATATAATGAAATCCATATCTTATTACAACAAATGCTCATTCATATGTCTGTAAAAAGTGAACCCAAATGGAGTATTTTAATGAGCATGTCTGACTATGGAATCTTCTGACGGTGTACTCTGATAATTCTATAAACATGGTCCCTCCTAGCTAATGGCAGCTGTGTTAAATTTCCAACCCTCTCACAAAACTCCTCAAATGGCTCGGAGTGTGAAACACAAAGAACATGCATTCCTTGATCTTCAGCAGTACATTTTTATTATATATATATATATACATTTTTATTATATATATACATTTTTATTATATATATATATTCTCATTTTTCTACCTCTCTCAAACCTATGCATTGATTTATAGGAAACTTCACAATGACTATGCAACAAATATTAATTAATTTAGTGTTTATCAGTACTTTTCTGTACTATTTAGTTTGTGTATATTTAGAAATTATTAGAGGAGTTTCACTTCATGGCTTAGTAAAATGTAATATGGTCTTAATGTTATATTAATTAGATTAAAATTTTCTTATATTTGTTTATCCTATTGTAATAATTTTTAACGAAATAGATCTTTTTGGTTATCTCAAAAGCATCTAGAATCCTACTTCACTTATTCATTAAATTATTTCTTACTCATTGTATTTTATTTTTCTAAAAGAGAAAATAAACTTTTAAAATTATTTCAATGTTATCTTAACAAAATGTAAAGTGAGTAATTTTCAGTAGGAGGTTGAGTGTTTTATTTAAAATAAATTAATTTTTAATATTTTAAGTTTCTAAGTTGAACATTGTTACACTGCTATTGATATAATATTGAATAAGCTTTACATTATCAGTGAGAAATATTTTCAGTTCCTGAATTTCTAGTATCACATTATTTAAAGCCAAAATACCCAAAGTTTTTTAATAGTTGCAAAATACTATTCTTTATTAAAATATGCATATTTAAAATATGCCAAGTAAATTTTAGTTTAGCTGGAATATCTATTATTAATACATACAGGAGACTCAAATGGAAAGTGAAGTCAGATGTGGTGGCAGACACCTATGAACTCAGCACTTTGAAGACAAAGACAGGAGCTTCTGTGAGTTTTATTGAAGTCAGTTTGAACTAAGGTTGAGCTGCTCCCTATGTCTCTGTCTCTCCTACACACAAATACAACAAAATTACAGTGTTAAATAGATAATGTGGAACTATGAAATTGTTGTTTTTAAAATGGAATAAAAGGATGCCAATAAATGTCACTCACTAGACACAGAGCATCCACACTGTGAAAAAATATGATAGAAGCATGAGTTTTTTTGCAAGCAGTGCAAAATTTTCAGTTTGTTTTGTGTAATTCACTTTAAGAATCTACACTGATGCTGATGCAGTAGGCAGGACTTTAGTAGAGTTGATCAAATCATCCAGAAAATAGAGATTGTATTTAAGAAATATATTTGATATAACTCTGTTTTCACTCGATGCTGTTTTATTTAGTCATGGTAGCAGCCCCAGCACATAGTATGCTATTGATCTATTTTTTTGTCCAGGTAGTAATTTCACACACACACACACACACACACACACACACACACACACACACACACACTCATTGAACATTTTCCAGTGAACATTTTCATGTCTTTCCCACACTTCCACCATGTGACCTGTGATTGAGCTGTGGGTCTGACTGCTTCCCCACAGGCTCTGCAGTGACACTGCTGCTGCTGCTCATCACAGGGGAACTGGTTCGAAAGTGTGAGACTGTAAAGTTCTAGTGAGCGTCTGTGTGCTTCCAATGGCAGGTGAGTTACATTCAATTTCTAAAGAGTAACTTATATGTTGCCAGTGAGCTAAATTTAATTTTGTAAATAATAACTTATTCATTTTAATTATGTAAGTGTATCAGGTAATACCTATGAATTAATACCTTACTAAAAGGTAGTCACTATTTGTTTCTGCTGGCATTATGTATTTCATAAAGATCTGCTCATGGAACTCATTTGAGTGGCTAAGACCCTCATCTTCCTGAGATTCCTGAAGACTTGTTAATATTGCTGACAGTGGACAGTACGTCAGCCAGCACCAAGTATCTTGTCATCTAAAAGTCACACAATCACTCCATGTTCTCTCTGAGCAGTCACACTGCATTTAGATCATTACTGACTAGATATGGTAAACCTAAAATGAAAATGATAATAATCATCTGATATGTTTGTATGTTCATTATATTATTATCTCCTCAGAGGAATACAAAGACTACCATAAAGACTGCTCTAAAATCAAGTACTTTGTTAATGAAGGGGAAAGTGATTTTTCTCAGAAGAATATAGAGTTATGAGGAAACAGCTCATTGTTTTGTTGTTGTTGTTGTTGTTGTTGTTGTTGTTGCACGCTTCTTCAGACAGCTGCCTGCCCAGTCTTTTGGTCTGAGGCCTTTAATAGTGATGACATCCATACTATTATGAATGTTTATGAATACACTTCTGTTTAATACTTACAACTAACTACAACTTAATCTAATGTGAATGCCCAAGCACTGAATTTTTTTTTCAAATAAAACAAATGACATTACTCAGTTTATGGATATGTTGACTAGTTTCTAGCCATGTTAGCTGTGGTTTTTCAGGTCCAGTAAACCACAGATAAAGATACCATGTAAGGAAAGAGAAGAAGCATCATTTTCTGTAGGTGACAAATGTTTACTAAGCAAAGGGTGTGAAGTAGAGATCTTTAAGTTTACACATTTGAGTTAAGAAAAAAAAATTTATTACCATCTTTAACTTCTCTTATGATCTTTTTATTTTATTTATAATACATTGCCTTATTAATAAGTTATAGATGTGTAGTTAATAAAAATGTTTATACATACAGAGTTTGTTCATGAGAAATTTTAAAATTGGAATGTGCTACAGTTCTTTCAGTTTAGAGACCAAGTCTTGAATTAATTGTTTTCCTTAATAAATCAGATAACACATTTTCTTTCTTTCCTTTCTTCTTTCTTTCTTCATTTCTTTCTTCCTTTCTTTCTTTCTTTCTTTCTTTCAATATTTACTTATTTTATTTTTCAAATATACATGTTTTACTTGCATGTATATCTGTGCACTACTTGCTTGCGATATCAGAGAAGGCAATAGATTCCTATAACTAGAGTTACAGATGGTTATGGGCCAGCATGTCTTTGCTGAGAATCTAGCCTACGTCATTTGCAAGAGAAAAATATGTTCTGAACCACTGTGCCATCTTCCTAGCCTGTGACCTAGAACTTTAAAACACAAAACAGAACAGAACACAACTGTGCAGCTAATGTAACTGTAAGTTGGTGGGATAATCATATGTTTGGCTCTGGCAATTAAATTGAATCTATGCCTTTAAAGATAATACTTTTCTTGTGCTATTTTTGTTTGTTTGTTTGTTTTTCGAGACAGGGTTTCGCTGTAGTTTTAGAGCCTGTCCTGGAACTACTTCTTGTAGATGAGGCTGGCCTCAATTTCATAGAGATCCACCTGCCTCTGCCTCCCTAGTGTTGGGATTAAAGGCGTGCACCACTACTGCCCAGCATTAGATAAAGCTTTTTAAGAGCAAACATAATGTATATATATAAAATGTATGATTTTTGTTGTCATATTTATGGGGATGTTATAGTGTTGTCTCATTACTGACTTCTGAATTATTTCTATATATACATGCATGCACATATATGTGGAATACAGTTAGGCACTCTTTCTCACAAGAATCTTAGTTGGTATTGTTTTCTAGTTCTCTATTACAGAGTTGATTTTAAAGTAACAAATTATGCTAATTTGATAAAAATCATAAAAGTAACCATGTTAAATAACTAACAAAAGCACTGAAGCTAAGACTTTTTGTTGAAATTATAAAAACTGTCTGTGTGTTTGTGAGATACAATGACAGTGGGGCCCTTGATTTCCACTCCAGGGGAAGGAATCTCTTTTAAAACAGAGATTCTAAAACAGGATCACTATGTGGTCATCTTTAACAAGTTTATGTTTGTTACAATGTGTTAGGCAGTGTTTTTCTTGGTGTCACACGCTCTCTCTTGTAGGGGTCTCCTAGCTCCACATCTTCAGATGAGAATATTTACCTGTGTAAACTACAGATATCAGGAAAGCAAAATGGGACCATGGCCAAGATGAGGTTGATTGTGGGTAACAGTGGAGAGAACACACAAGTGATCTTATCAGGAAAATGGGAAAGGGTAGGCTCTTTAGCAGGGAGAAGGGAAGTTCATATAGAAGGAGGTGGGAAGAAGGTACAGGGGAGTAACTGGAGACCATTGATCTCATAGGGAAAATGGGAAAATGGTGTTTCTTAGTTAAAGAGGAGGTCATATACACAGAAGATGGAATATGTAGGTAAAGTAACAAGGATTGGATTAAAAACCCATAGGAATCAATACTATTAATGATTTACTTCCCACCTCTATCCTGCTCTGAAAAATAAAAAAAAAATTGTCTTCATAGTTGACTATTAGTTCTTTAAACAATAAGTAGAGTTCATACAAATTTTAAATAGGGTTGAAAGTTAACTGGGAAACATCTACAAGCATTTATAACAGTAATGGTTGCACAATTAATAGGGTGTGGAAAGTGCACTAATGGCCTCCAACCATTTCATTGTCTGTAATTCCAGATTGTGAGGTGATGAGTTCATTGAAAAATTAAAATAAATAAATGAATAGAGATAGACATCTCACTGATTAAAATAATGGGATTATCATGAATTACCAACTCTGATTCCATCAGAATTATGAATGAAAATATGTGCATTGGTGTAAATGAATGCAGACAGATTATAATAATATATACAGCTTTAATGGGGAAATAGACTTACAGAACCACAGGTTCCCACGGAGAACAGGAAAACAGAAGGGGCGGCGGGCTCATGCTCGCCAGATTTATATGTAAACATTAGCCAGAGATGAACATGCCCCCTAAGGGGCTGGGCTATCCCTACATCTCCCTTTTTTGTCTAAATAAGACAGAACTAAACCAAATACAAATATAAACAATAATAACAAATAATAAATATAACAAACAATATTGAGAACAAAAGTTTTGCTAAACATTCTATCTCAAGGAGTCTAAATAATGTAGAGAGTAACTACAATTATATAATCTTCAACTCCGTCAAAGATCTGAGAAGGGAATAAATATTACTTAACAAATGAGAGATATCCAAAATGTGCAACAAATGACAGAGACAAATGACTATCTGGACAATCACCCAAAGTCTTGTTTGTAATGCTGAGTCAACCAACTTTGGCTAAGGCCTAACATAACTGACATACCATTATTAAAGGCAAGGAACTTTCTTAGAACTATCCTACCCTGTCTTGGCAAGATAAGACAATCCTGTTTCATCCACTTTGGATATTCTGTATCTTTGTCAGTAGTTGAGGTATGTGCTTTTCTTAACCCAAAGGCCAGTTCTGCCAAGAAGACAAGCTCCCAGTGGATTGTCTTTGGTGCTCAACGTTCTCTCGGGAGTAGAGTGGTGTCGCCAGGAGTGATTATGTCTCGTTGGTACAGAATTCTAGGTTAGATTAAGAAGATTCTAGGTTAGATTAAAGGCCATTTTCTACAGCTCTTTGAAGAGGCTGAAGATTATACTATCTATACTGAATATAATCTCTATGTATCTAAAAAACCTGATTAACCTAAAAATAAATATGACAAACATATAATTCTCAATACCTATCTAACTTGAAGACTAAGAGAATAAACAACTGTGCAATATATGAAGACAATGATCTTCAACTGTAAACAATGTCATTACATATCAAATGTAAACAATGATATTACATAAATAGTATCAGAGGTAGAAATGTACATTGTAATATGTTAGATGTATCAATACAATATAGACAAAGTTATAAGCATACTCTTATACAAAAATAGAGGTAGGAACACTCACATTCAATATTCAATATATCAATATATAAGAAACAGTACCAATACAATTTTCTAAAAACAGTAATTCACAAATACCATTCATCCCATCAAACCAGTTAATCCCCCCCCTTTTAAAAATATCCCTAATTCCATAAAATATCTCCCCATCCCCTCAACCCTAAGCCAACCACTAACTGATGTCCCTAACCCTGAGGGTAAACTCTGTTGGGAGAGGGGACGTAGTCCTCTAAGATTGCTTCTAGCTGACATGGGGATGATGTTCTTCTTAGGGGGTGCTGTGAAAGCAAATGATGGTAAAATTCCCAAATTAATCTTTGACCTAAGAAAATTGTAACTAGTCTCTGAGCGTTTTGAGAAGGTCTGGCCAGAGTGTTGTCAAAAATGTGCACCATTCGAAATTGTCTCATGCAGTTGGTACCAAAAAACAGGTCTAATATTAGCACTCAGAAAATATTCAAGAAGTCATAAAAACCAGATTGAGTTGATGTCATGGGGTCCCATCTTCATCCTGGAAACTTTAAAGATTACTGTAGGAAAATTTGTTGCTTGTTATGGGAAATTTAAACATTAACAACAAGGACATATACTGACATATAAAGAAAGACACAGATATGAAGAAAAGCAAAAAACGTTTATCAAGTACATAATTATTCTTATTCTGTCCCATTTCATGGCTCCTGACCTGAGACAGAAACTTTGAGATATCTCTTATCAACAGGCTTGAAATTGAAGAGGGACTGAGCCACAGTCCAACTCCAAAACCAGCTCTACATATTTATAAAGAAATGTTTAATAAGACATATATATATTAATTATATACATATAGTTAATTAATATATACATATGTATATATATATTAATACTTACAGAACATGTCCATCCATCAGTAATTTCTTTGAAGATGGGTATTTTCCTGTGGAGATAAGAAAAGAATCCTGCCCCCAACCTATCTGTATTTCTTACCATCAGTATGCTTGCCATCCTTGTGAATGAATTGTTATTTATCTTTTCCAAGTGGCTTTTCTTCTTCAAAGCGAACCTTTATTAATTTTGACAGTATCCACAACTTTTCCTCACCTGGGGAGACAAAAGCAAAACCCCTTCCCCAACGCAGCACATCTCCTGGCTTCCACTGTGAGGTCAGCACATCCTTGAAATAAACTGGTTGATTCAGTTCAGTAGATTTTTCCATTATCCAATGTCTTTCTGCAGCCATCGTTCCCTTCTCATTAGCGTTGAGAAAATTCAAGGTTAACAAAGCATTATGTAATCTATTTCTGGGGGTGTTTTCCACCCCTTTCTGTTTGTT